>NW_028263254.1:313521-470282 GCF_982192425.1 Myodes glareolus
AGCAACACTCCATTTACTTCGCACAGTGAATTGAAGTGTTGGAACAGACTGCTTCTCTTTCACAGAAACGCATGTGAGTTTTTTGTGAATGCTTGAAAGTAGTTTAAGGCACTTTCAAAGGAAAGTGATTTTCTCTGAAAGGACAGAATTTAGAAAGTGAAGCAACACTCCATTCACTTCGCACAGTGAATTGAAGTGTTGGAACAGACTGCTTCTCTTTCAGAGAAACGCATGTGAGTTTCTTCCTAATGCTTGCAAGTAGCTTAAGGCACTTTCAAAGGAAAGTGATTTTCTCTGATTGCACAGCATTTACAAAGTGAAGCAACACTCCATTCACTTCGCACAATGAATTGAAGTGTTGGAACAGACTGCTTCTCTTTCAGATAAACACATGTGAGTTTCTGGTGAATGCTTGTAAGTAGCTTAAGGAACTTTCAAAGAAAAGTGATTTTCTCTGAAAGGACAGCATTTAGAAAGTGAAGCAACACTCAATTCCCTTCGTGCAGTGAATTGAAGTGTTGGAACAGAGTGCATCTCTTTCATAGAAACGCATTAGTGTTTCTTGTGAATGCTTGCAAGTTGCTTAAGGCACTTTCAAAGGAAAGTGATTTTCTCTGAAAGGACAGCATTTAGAAAGTGAAGCAACACTCCATTCACTTTGTACAGTGAATTGAAGTGTTGGAACAGACTGCTTCTCTTTCAGAGAAATGCATGTAAGTTTCTGTTGAATGCATGTAAGTATCTTAAGGCTCTTTCAAAGGAAGGTGATTTTCTCTGAAAGGACAGCATTTAGAAAGTAAAGCAACACTCCATTCCCTTCACACAGTGAATTGAAGTGTTGGAACAGACTGCTTCTCTTTCAGAGAAACGCATGTGAGTTTCTTCCTAATGCTTGAAAGTAGCTTAAGGCACTATCAAAGGAAAGTGATTTTCTCTGAAAGGACAGCATTTAGAAAGTGAAGCAACACTCCATTCCCTTCGCAGAGTGAATGGAAGTGTTGGAACAGACTGCGTCTCTTTCAGAGAAGCGAATGTGAGTTTTTTGTGAATGCTTGAAAGTAGTTTAAGGCACTTTCAAAGGAAAGTGATTTTCTCTGAAAGGACATAATTTAGAAAGTGAAGCAACACTCCATTCACTTCGCACAGTGAATTGAAGTGTTGGAACAGACTGCTTCTCTTTCAGAGAAATGCATGTGAGTTTCTGTTGAATGCTTGTAAGTAGCTTAAGGCACTTTCAAAGGAAAGTGATTTTCTCTGAAAGGACAGCATTTAGAAAGTGAAGCAACACTCCATTCACTTCGAACAGTGAATTGAAGTGTTGGAACAGACTGCTTCTCTTTCAGAGAAACGCATGTGAGTTTCTTCCTAATGCTTGCAAGTAGCTTAAGGCACTTTCAAAGGAAAGTGATTTTCTCTGATTGCACAGCATTTACAAAGTGAAGCAACACTCCATTCACTTCGCACAATGAATTGAAGTGTTGGAACAGACTGCTTCTCTTTCAGATAAACACATGTGAGTTTCTGGTGAATGCTTGTAAGTAGCTTAAGGAACTTTCAAAGAAAAGTGATTTTCTCTGAAAGGACAGCATTTAGAAAGTGAAGCAACACTCAATTCCCTTCGTGCAGTGAATTGAAGTGTTGGAACAGAGTGCATCTCTTTCATAGAAACGCATTAGTGTTTCTTGTGAATGCTTGCAAGTTGCTTAAGGCACTTTCAAAGGAAAGTGATTTTCTCTGAAAGGACAGCATTTAGAAAGTGAAGCAACACTCCATTCACTTTGTACAGTGAATTGAAGTGTTGGAACAGACTGCTTCTCTTTCAGAGAAATGCATGTAAGTTTCTGTTGAATGCATGTAAGTATCTTAAGGCTCTTTCAAAGGAAGGTGATTTTCTCTGAAAGGACAGCATTTAGAAAGTAAAGCAACACTCCATTCCCTTCACACAGTGAATTGAAGTGTTGGAACAGACTGCTTCTCTTTCAGAGAAACGCATGTGAGTTTCTTCCTAATGCTTGAAAGTAGCTTAAGGCACTATCAAAGGAAAGTGATTTTCTCTGAAAGGACAGCATTTAGAAAGTGAAGCAACACTCCATTCCCTTCGCAGAGTGAATGGAAGTGTTGGAACAGACTGCGTCTCTTTCAGAGAAGCGAATGTGAGTTTTTTGTGAATGCTTGAAAGTAGTTTAAGGCACTTTCAAAGGAAAGTGATTTTCTCTGAAAGGACAGCATTTAAAAAGTGAGGCAACACTCCATTCACTTCGCACAGTGAATTGAAGTGTTGGAACAGACTGCTTCTCTTTTAGAGAAACGCATGTGAGTTTCTTCCTAATGCTTGCAAGTAGCTTAAGGCACTTTAAAAGGAAAGTGATTTTCTCTGAAAGGACAGCATTTAGAAAATGAAGCAACACTCCATTCACTTCGCACAGTGAATTGAAGTGTTTGAACCGACTGCTTCTCTTTCAGAGAAACGCATGTGAGTTTCTGGTGAATGCTTATAAGAAGCTTAAGGCATTTTCAAAGGAAAGTGATTTTCTCTGAAAGGACAGCATTTAGAAAGTGAAGCAACACTCCATTCACTTCGTGCAGTGAATTGAAGTGTTGGAACAGAGTGCTTCTCTTTCATAGAAACGCATTAGTGTTTCTTGTGAATGCTTGCATGTTGCTTAAGGCACTTTCAAAGGAAAGTGATTTTCTCTGAAAGGACATAATATAGAAAGTGAAGCAACACTCCATTCACTTCGCACAGTGAATTGAAGTGTTGGAACAGACTGCTTCTCTTTCAGAGAAATGCATGTGAGTTTCTGTTGAATGCTTGTAAGTAGCTTAAGGCACTTTCAAAGGAAAGTGATTTTCTCTGAAAGGACAGCATTTAGAAAGTGAAACAACACTCCATTCACTTCGCACAGTGAATTGAAGTGTTGTAACAGACTGCTTCACTTTCAGAGAAACGCATGTGAGTTTCTGTTGAATGCTTGTAAGTAGCTTAAGGCACTTTCAAAGGAAAGTGATTTTCTCTGAGAGGACAGCATTTAGAAAGTGAAGCAACACTCCATTCACTTCACACAGTGAATTGAAGTGTTGGAACAGACTGCTTCTCTTTCAGAGAAACGCATGTGAGTTTCTTCCTAATGCTTGCATGTAGCTTAAGGCACTTTCAAAGGAAAGTGATTTTCTCTGAAAGGACAGCATTTAGAAAGTGAAGCAACACTCCATTCACTTCGCACAGTGAATTGAAGTGTTGGAACAGACTGCTTCTCTTTAAGAGAAACGCATGTGAGTTTCTTTTGAATTCTTGCAAGTTGCTTAAGGCACTTTCAAAGGAAAGTGATTTTCTCTGAAAGGACAGCATTTAGAAACTGAAGCAACACTCCATTCACTTCGCACAGTGAATTGAAGTGTTGGAACAGACTGCTTCTCTTTAAGAGAAACGCATGTGAGTTTTTTGTGAATGCTTGAAAGTAGTTTAAGGCACTTTCAAAGGAAAGTGATTTTCTCTGAAAGGACAGCATTTAGAAAGTGATGCAACACTCCATTCACTTCGCACAGTGAATTGAAGTGTTGGAACAGACTGCTTCTCTTTCAGAGAAACGCATGTGAGTTTCTTCCTAATGCTTGTAAGTAGCTTAAGGAACTTTCAAAGGAAAGTGATTTTCTCTGAAAGGACAGCATTTAGAAAGTGAAGCAACACTCCATTCCCTTCGTGCAGTGAATTGAAGTGTTGGAACAGAGTGCTTCTCTTTCATAGAAACGCATTAGTGTTTCTTGTGAATGCTTGCATGTTGCTTAAGGCACTTTCAAAGGAAAGTGATTTTCTCTGAAAGGACAGCATTTAGAAAGTGAAGCAACACTCCATTCACTTTGTACAGTGAATTGAAGTGTTGGAACAGACTGCTTCTCTTTCAGAGAAATGCATGTGAGTTTCTGTTGAATGCTTGTAAGTAGCTTAAGGCTCTTTCAAAGGAAAGTGATTTTCTCTGAAAGGACAGCATTTAGAAAGTAAAGCGACACTCCATTCCCTTCGTGCAATGAATTGAAGTGTTGGAACAGACTGCTTCTCTTTCATAGAAACGCATTAGTGTTTCTTGTGAATGCTTGCAAGTAGCTTAAGGCACTTTCAAAGGAAAGTGATTTTCTCTGAAAGGACAGCATTTAGAAAGTGAAGCAACACTCCATTCACTTCGCACAGTGAATTGAAGTGTTGGAACAGACTGCTTCTCTTTCAGAGAAACGCATGTGAGTTTCTTCCTAATGCTTGCAAGTAGCTTAAGGCACTTTCAAAGGAAAGTGATTTTCTCTGAAAGGACAGCATTTAGAAAATGAAGCAACACTCCATTCACTTCGCACAGTGAATTGAAGTGTTGGAACCGACTGCTTCTCATTCAGAGAAACGCATGTGAGCTTCTGGTGAATGCTTGTTAGAAGCTTAAGGCACTTTCAAAGGAAAGTGATTTTCTCTGAAAGGACAGCATTTAGAAAGTGAAGTAACACTCCATTCACTTCGTGCAGTGAATTGAAGTGTTGGAACAGAGTGCTTCTTTTTCATAGAAACGCATTAGTGTTTCTTGTGAATGCTTGCAAGTTGCTTAAGGCACTTTCAAAGGAAAGTGATTTTCTCTGAAAGGACATAATTTAGAAAGTGAAGCAACACTCCATTCACTTCGCACAGTGAATTGAAGTGTTGGAACAGACTGCTTCTCTTTCAGAGAAATGCATGTGAGTTTCTGTTGAATGCTAGTAAGTAGCTTAAGGCACTTTCAAAGGAAAGTGATTTTCTCTGAAAGGACAGCATTTAGAAAGTGAAGCAACACTCCATTCACTTCGCACAGTGAATTGAAGTGTTGGAACAGACTGCTTCTCATTCAGAGAAACGCATGTGAGTTTCTGGTGAATGCTTGTAAGAAGCTTAAGGCACTTTCAAAGGAAAGTGATTTTCTCTGAAAGGACAGCATTTAGAAAGTGAAGCAACACACCATTCACTTCGTGCAGTGAATTGAAGTGTTGGAACAGAGTGCTTCTTTTTCATAGAAACGCATTAGTGTTTCTTGTGAATGCTTGCAAGTTGCTTAAGGCACTTTCAAAGGAAAGTGATTTTCTCTGAAAGGACATAATTTAGAAAGTGAAGCAACACTCCATTCACTTCGCACAGTGAATTGAAGTGTTGGAACAGACTGCTTCTCTTTCAGAGAAATGCATGTGAGTTTCTGTTGAATGCTTGTAAGTAGCTTAAGGCACTTTCAAAGGAAAGTGATTTTCTCTGAAAGGACAGCATTTAGAAAGTGAGGCAACACTCCATTCATTTCGCACAGTGAATTGAAGTGTTGGAACAGACTGCTTCTCTTTCAGAGAAACGCATGTGAGTTTCTGGTGAATGCTTTTAAGTAGCTAAGGCACTTTCAAAGGAAAGTGATTTTCTCTGAAAGGACAGCATTTAGAAAGTGAAGCAACACTCCATTCACTTCGAACACTGAATTGAAGTGTTGGAACAGACTGCTTCTCTTTCAGAGAAATGCATGTGAGTTTCTGTTGAATGCTTGTAAGTAGCTTAAGGCACTTTCAAAGGAAAGTGATTTTCTCTGAAAGGACAGCATTTAGAAAGTGAGGCAACACTCCATTCACTTCACACAGTGAATTGAAGTGTTGGAACAGACTGCTTCTCTTTCAGAGAGACGCATGTGAGTTTCTTTTGAATTCTTGCAAGTTGCTTAAGGCACTTTCAAAGGAAAGTGATTTTCTCTGAAAGGACAGCATTTAGAAACTGAAGCAACACTCCATTCACTTCGCACAGTGAATTGAAGTGTTGGAACAGACTGCTTCTCTTTAAGAGAAACGCATGTGAGTTTTTTGTGAATGCTTGAAAGTAGTTTAAGGCACTTTCAAAGGAAAGTGATTTTCTCTGAAAGGACAGAATTTAGAAAGTGATGCAACACTCCATTCACTTCGCACAGTGAATTGAAGTGTTGGAACAGACTGCTTCTCTTTCAGAGAAACGCATGTGAGTTTCTTCCTAATGCTTGTAAGTAGCTTAAGGAACTTTCAAAGGAAAGTGATTTTCTCTGAAAGGACAGCATTTAGAAAGTGAAGCAACACTCCATTCCCTTCATGCAGTGAATTGAAGTGTTGGAACAGAGTGCTTCTCTTTCATAGAAACGCATTAGTGTTTCTTGTGAATGCTTGCATGTTGCTTAAGGCACTTTCAAAGGAAAGTGATTTTCTCTGAAAGGACAGCATTTAGAAAGTAAAGCGACACTCCATTCCCTTCGTGCAATGAATTGAAGTGTTGGAACAGACTGCTTCTCTTTCATAGAAACGCATTAGTGTTTCTTGTGAATGCTTGCAAGTAGCTTAAGGCACTTTCAAAGGAAAGTGATTTTCTCTGAAAGGACAGCATTTAGAAAGTGAAGCAACACTCCATTCACTTCGCACAGTGAATTGAAGTGTTGGAACAGACTGCTTCTCTTTCACAGAAACGCATGTGAGTTTCTTCCTAATGCTTGCAAGTAGCTTAAGGCACTTTCAAAGGAAAGTGATTTTCTCTGATTGGACAGCATTTAGAAAGTGAAGCAACACTCCATTCACTTCGCACAAAAATTGAAGTGTTGGAAAAGACTGCTTCGCATTAAGAGAAACGCATGTGAGTTTCTGGTGAATGCTTGTAAGTAGCTTAAGGCACTTTCAAAGGAAAGTGATTTTCTCTGAAAGGACAGCATTTAGAAAGTGAAGCAACACTCAATTCCCTTCGTGCAGTGAATTGAAATGTTGGAACAGAGTGCTTCTCTTTCATAGAAACGCATTAGTGTTTCTTGTGAATGCTTGCAAGTTGCTTAAGGCACTTTCAAAGGAAAGTGATTTTCTCTGAAAGGACAGCATTTAGAAAGTGAAGCAACACTCCATTCACTTTGCACAGTGAATTGAAGTGTTGAAACAGAGTGCTTCTCTTTCATAGAAACACATTAGTGTTTCTTGTGAATGCTTGCAAGTTGCTTAAGGCACTTTCAAAGGAAAGTGATTTTCTCTGAAAGGACAGCATTTAGAAAGTGAAGCAACACTCCATTCACTTTGCACAGTGAATTGAAGTGTTGGAACAGACTGCTTCTCTTTCAGAGAAACGCATTAGTGTTTCTTGTGAATGCTTGCAAGTAGCTTAAGGCACTTTCAAAGGAAAGTGATTTTCTCTGAAAGGACAGCATTTAGAAAGTGAAGCAACTCTCCATTCACTTTGCACAGTGAATTGAAGTGTTGGAACAGACTGCTTCTCTTTCAGAGAAACGCATGTGAGTTTCTTGTGAATTCTTGCAAGTTGCTTAAGGCACTTTCAAAGGAAAGTGATTTTCTCTGAAAGGACAGCATTTAGAAACTGAAGCAACACTCCATTTACTTCGCACAGTGAATTGAAGTGTTGGAACAGACTGCTTCACCTCAGAGAAACGCATGTGAGTTTCTGTTGAATGCTTGTAAGTAGCTTAAGGCACTTTCAAAGGAAAGTGATTTTCTCTGAGATGACAGCATTTAGAAAGTGAGGCAACACTCCATTCACTTCACACAGTGAATTGAAGTGTTGGAACAGACTGCTTCTCTTTAAGAGAAACGCATGTGTGTTTTTTGTGAATGCTTGAAAGTAGTTTAAGGCACTTTCAAAGGAAAGTGATTTTCTCTGAAAGGACAGAATTTAGAAAGTGATGCAACACTCCATTCACTTCGCGCAGTGAATTGAAGTGTTGGAACAGACTGCTTCTCTTTCAGAGAAACGCATGTGAGTTTCTTCCTAATGCTTGTAAGTAGCTTAAGGAACTTTCAAAGGAAAGTGATTTTCTCTGAAAGGACAGCATTTAGAAAGTGAAGCAACACTCCATTCCCTTCGTGCAGTGAATTGAAGTGTTGGAACAGAGTGCTTCTCTTTCATAGAAACGCATTAGTGTTTCTTGTGAATGCTTGCATGATGCTTAAGGCACTTTCAAAGGAAAGTGATTTTCTCTGAAAGGACAGCATTTAGAAAGTGAAGCAACACTCCATTCACTTTGTACAGTGAATTGAAGTGTTGGAACAGACTGCTTCTCTTTCAGAGAAATGCATGTGAGTTTCTGTTGAATGCTTGTAAGTAGCTTAAGGCTCTTTCAAAGGAAAGTGATTTTCTCTGAAAGGACAGCATTTAGAAAGTAAAGCGACACTCCATTCCCTTCG
This sequence comes from Myodes glareolus, assembly GCF_982192425.1. Taxonomy (NCBI): domain Eukaryota; kingdom Metazoa; phylum Chordata; class Mammalia; order Rodentia; family Cricetidae; genus Myodes; species Myodes glareolus. Next base: position 321,700 of record NW_028263254.1, read on the forward strand.
TGCAATGAATTGAAGTGTTGGAACAGACTGCTTCTCTTTCATAGAAACGCATTAGTGTTTCTTGTGAATGCTTGCAAGTAGCTTAAGGCACTTTCAAAGGAAAGTGATTTTCTCTGAAAGGATAGCATTTAGAAAGTGAAGCAACACTCCATTCACTTCGCACAGTGAATTGAAGTGTTGGAACAGACTGCTTCTCTTTCAGAGAAACGCATGTGAGTTTCTTGTGAATTCTTGCAAGTTGCTTAAGGCACTTTCAAAGGAAAGTGATTTTCTCTGAAAGGACAGCATTTAGAAACTGAAGCAACACTCCATTTACTTCGCACAGTTAATTGAAGTGTTGGAACAGACTGCTTCTCTTTCACAGAAACGCATGTGAGTTTTTTGTGAATTCTTGAAAGTAGTTTCAGGCACTTTCAAAGGAAAGTGATTTTCTCTGAAAGGACAGAATTTAGAAAGTGAAGCAACACTCCATTCACTTCGCACAGTGAATTGAAGTGTTGGAACGGACTGCTTCTCTTTCAGAGAAACGCATGTGAGTTTCTTCCTAATGCTTGCAATTAGCTTAAGGCACTTTCAAAGGAAAGTGATTTTCTCTGAAAGAACAGCATTTAGAAAGTGAAGCAACACTCCATTCACTTCGCACAGTGAATTGAAGTGTTGGAACAGACTGCTTCTCTTTCAGAGAAACGCATGTGAGTTTCTTCCTAATGCTTGCAAGTAGCTTAAGGCACTTTCAAAGGAAAGTGATTTTCTCTGAAAGGACAGCATTTAGAAAGTGAGGCAACACTCCATTCACTTCACACAGTGAATTGAAGTGTTGGAACAGACTGCTTCTCTTTCAGAGAAACGCATGTGAATTTCTTCCTAATGTTTGCAAGTAGCTTAAGGCACTTTCAAAGGAAAGTGATTTTCTCTGAAAGGACAGCATTTAGAAAGTGAAGCAACACTCCATTAACTTCGCACAGTGAATTGAAGTGTTGGAACAGACTGCTTCTCTTTCAGAGAAACGCATGTGAGTTTCTTCCTAATGCTTGCAAGTAGCTTAAGGCACTTTCAAAGGAAAGTGATTTTCTCTTAAACGACAGCATTTAGAAAGTGAAGCAACACTCCATTCACTTCGCACATTGAATTGAAGTGTTGGAATAGACTGCTTCTCTTTCAGAGAAACGCATGTGATTTCTGTTGAATGCTTGTAAGTAGCTTAAGGCTCTTTCAAAGGAAAGTGATTTTCTCTGAAAGGACAGCATTTAGAAAGTGAAGCAAAACTCCATTCACTTCGCAGAGTGAATTGAAGTATTGGAACAGACTACTTCTCTTTCAGAGAAACGCATGTGAGTTTCTGTTAAATGCTTGTAAGTAGCTTAAGGCACTTTCAAAGGAAAGTGATTTTCTCTGAAACCACAGCATTTAGAAAGTGAAGCAACACTCCATTCACTTCGCACAGTGAATTGAAGTGTTGGAACAGACTGCTTCTCTTTCAGAGAAATGCATGTGAGTTTCTGGTGAATGCTTGTAAGTAGCTTAAGGCACTTTCAAAGGAAAGTGATTTTCTCTGAAAGGACAGCATTTAGAAAGTGAAGCAACACTCCCTTCACTTCGAACAATGAATTGAAGTGTTGGAACAGACTGCTTCTCTTTCAGAGAAATGCATGTGAGTTTCTGTTAAATGCTTGTAAGTAGCTTAAGGCACTTTCAAAGGAAAGTGATTTTCTCTAAAAGGACAGCATTTAGAAAGTGAGGCAACACTCCATTCACTTCACACAGTGAATTGAAGTGTTGGAACAGACTGCTTCTCTTTCATAGAAACGCATTAGTGTTTCTTGTGAATGCTTGCAAGTTGCTTAAGGCACTTTCAAAGGAAAGTGATTTTCTCTGAAAGGATATAATTTAGAAAGTGAAGCAACACTCCATTCACTTCGCACAGTGAATTGAAGTGTTGGAACAGACTGCTTCTCTTTCAGAGAAATGCATGTGAGTTTCTGTTGAATGCTTGTAAGTAGCTTAAGGCACTTTCAAAGGAAAGTGATTTTCTCTGAAAGGACAGCATTTAGAAAGTGAAGCAACACTCCATTCACTTCGCACAGTGAATTGAAGTGTTGGAACAGACTGCTTCACTTTCAGAGAAACGCATGTGAGTTTCTGTTGAATGCTTGTAAGTAGTTTTAGGCACTTTCAAAGGAAAGTGATTTTCTCTGAGAGGACAGCATTTAGAAAGTGAGGCAACACTCCATTCACTTCACACAGTGAATTGAAGTGTTGGAACAGACTGCTTCTCTTTCAGAGAAACGCATGTGAGTTTCTTCCTATTGCTTGCAAGTAGCTTAAGGCACTTTCAAAGGAAAGTGATTTTCTCTGAAAGGACAGCATTTAGAAAGTGAAGCAACACTCCATTCACTTCACACAGTGAATTGAAGTGTTGGAACAGACTGCTTCTCTTTCAGAGAAACGCATGTGAATTTCTTCCTAATGCTTGCAAGTAGCTTAAGGCACTTTCAAAGGAAAGTGATTTTCTCTGAAAGGACAGCATTTAGAAAGTAAAGCAACACTCCATTCCCTTCGCGCAATGAATTGAAGTGTTGGAACAGACTGCTTCTCTTTCAGAGAAACGCATTATTGTTTCTTGTGAATGCTTGCAAGTAGCTTAAGGCACTTTCAAAGGAAAGTGATTTTCTCTGAAAGGACAGCATTTAGAAAGTGAAGCAACACTCCATTCACTTCGCACAGAGAATTGAAGTGTTGGAACAGATTGCTTCTCTTTCAGAGAAATGCATGTGAGTTTCTGTTGAATGCTTGTAAGTAGCTTAAGGCACATTCAAAGGAAAGGGATTTTCTCTGAAAGGACAGCATTTAGAAACTGAAGCAACACTCCATTCACTTCGCACAGTGAATTGAAGTGTTGGAACAGACTGCTTCTCTTTCAGAGAAACGCATGTGAGTTTCTGTTGAATGCTTGTAAGTAGCTTAAGGCTCTTTCAAAGGAAAGTGATTTTCTCTGAAAGGACAGCATTTAGAAAGTGAAGCAACACTCCATTCACTTCGCACAGTGAATTGAAGTGTTGGAACAGACTGCTTCACTTTCAGAGAAACGCATGTGAGTTTCTGTTGAATGCTTGTAAGTAGCTTAAGGCACTTTCAAAGGAAAGTGATTTTCTCTGAAAGGACAGCATTTAGAAAGTGAAGCAACACTCCATTCACTTCGCACAGTGAATTGAAGTGTTGGAACAGACTGCTTCTCTTTCAGAGAAACGCATGTGAGTTTCTGTTGAATGCTTGTAAGTAGCTTAAGGCACTTTCAAAGGAAAGTGATTTTTTCTGAAAGGACAGCATTTAGAAAGTGAAGCAACACTCCATTCACTTTGCACAGTGAATTGAAGTGTTGGAACAGACTGCTTCACTTTTAGAGAAACGCATGTGAGTTTCTGTTGAATGCTTGTAAGTAGCTTAAGGCACTTTCAAAGGAAAGTGATTTTCTCTGAGATGACAGCATTTAGAAAGTGAGGCAACACTCCATTCATTTCACACAGTGAATTGAAGTGTTGGAACAGACTGCTTCTCTTTCAGAGAAACGCATGTGAGTTTCTTCCTAATGCTTGCAAGTAGCTTAAGGCACTTTCAAAGGAAAGTGATTTTCTCAGAAAGGACAGCATTTAGAAAGTGAAGCAACACTCCATTCACTTCGCACAGTGAATTGAAGTGTTGGAACAGACTGCTTCTCTTTCAGAGAAACGCATGTGAGTTTCTTCCTAATGCTTGCAAGTAGCTTAAGGCACTTTCAAAGGAAAGTGATTTTCTCTGAAAGGACAGCATTTAGAAAGTGAAGCAACACTCCATTCACTTCGCCCAGTGAATTGAAGTGTTGGAACCGATTGCTTCTCTTTCAGAGAAACGCATGTGAGTTTCTGGTGAATGCTTGTAAGTAGCTTAAGGCACTTTCAAAGGAAAGTGATTTTCTCTAAAAGGACAGCATTTAGAAAGTGAGGCAACACTCCATTCACTTCACACAGTGAATTGAAGTGTTGGAACAGACTGCTTCTCTTTCAGAGAAACGCATGTGAGTTTCTTCCTAATGCTTGCAAGTAGCTTAAGGCACTTTCAAAGGAAAGTGATTTTCTCTGAAAGGACAGCATTTAGAAAGTGAAGCAACACTCCATTCACTTCGCACATTGAATTGAAGTGTTGGAACAGACTGCTTCTCATTCAGAGAAACGCATGTGAGTTTCTGTTGAATGCTTGCAAGTAGCTTAAGGCACTTTCAAAGGAAAGTGATTTTCTCTGAAACGACAGCATTTAGAAAGTGAGGCAACACTCCATTCACTTCGCAGAGTGAATTGAAGTATTGGAACAGACTGCTTCTCTTTCAGAGAAACGCATGTGAGTTTCTGGTGAATGCTTGTAAGTAGCTTAAGGCACCTTCAAAGGAAAGTGATTTTCTCTGAAAGGACAGCATTTAGAAAGTGAAGCAACACTCCATTCACTTCGCACAGTGAATTGAAGTGTTGGAACAGACTGCTTCTCTTTCAGAGAAACGCATGTGAGTTTGTTGTGAATTCTTGCAAGTTGCTTAAGGCACTTTCAAAGGAAAGTGATTTTCTCTGAAAGGACAGCATTTAGAAACTGAAGCAACACTCCATTCACTTCGCACAGTGAATTGAAGTGTTGGAACAGACTGCTTCTCTTTAAAAGAAACACATGTGAGTTTTTTGTGAATGCTTGAAAGTAGTTTAAGGCACTTTCAAAGGAAAGTGATTTTCTCTTAAAGGACAGCATTTAGAAAGTGAAGCAACACTCCATTCACTTCGCACAGTGAATTGAAGTGTTGGAACAGACTGCTTCTCTTTCAGAGAAACGCATGTGAGTTTCTGTTGAATGCTTGTAAGTAGCTTAAGGCACTTTCAAAGGAAAGTGATTTTCTCTGAAAGGACAGCATTTAGAAAGTGAAGCAACACTCCATTCCCTTCGTGCAGTGAATTGAAATGTTGGAACAGAGTGCTTCTCTTTCATAGAAACGCATTAGTGTTTCTTGTGAATGCTTGCAAGTTGTTTAAGGCACTTTCAAAGGAAAGTGATTTTCTCTGAAAGGACAGCATTTACAAAGTGAAGCAACACTCCATTCACTTCGCACAGTGAATTGAAGTGTTGGAACAGACTGCTTCTCTTTAAGAGAAACGCATGTGAGTTTCTTCCTAATGCTTGCAAGTAGCTTAAGGCACTTTCAAAGGAAAGTGATTTTCTCTGAAAGGACAGCATTTAGAAAGTGAGGCAACACTCCATTCACTTCGCACAGTGAATTGAAGTGTTGGAACAGACTGCTTCTCTTTAAGAGAAACGCATGTGAGTTTCTTCCTAATGCTTGCAAGTAGCTTGAGGCACTTTCCAAGGAAAGTGATTTTCTCTGAAAGGACAGCATTTAGAAAGTGAAGCAACACTCCATTCACTTCGCACAGTGAATTGAAGTGTTGGAACCGACTGCTTCTCTTTCAGTGAAACACATGTGAGTTTCTGGTGAATGCTTGTAAGAAGCTTAAGGCACTTTCAAAGGAAAGTGATTTTCTCTGAAAGGACAGCATTTAGAAAGTGAAGCAACACTCCATTCACTTCGCACAGTGAATTGAAGTGTTGGAACCGACTGCTTCTCTTTCAGAGAAACGCATGTGAGTTTCTGTTGAATGCTTGTAAGTAGTTTAAGGCACTTTCAAAGGAAAGTGATTTTCTCTGAGAGGACAGCATTTAGAAAGTGAGGCAACACTCCATTCACTTCACACAGTGAATTGATGTGTTGGAACAGACTGCTTCTCTTTCAGAGAAACGCATGTGAGTTTCTTCCTATTGCTTGCAAGTAGCTTAAGGCACTTTCAAAGGAAAGTGATTTTCTCAGAAGGGAGAGCGTTTAGAAAGTGAAGCAACACTCCATTCACTTCGCACAGTGAATTGAAGTGTTGGAACAGACTGCTTCTCTTTCAGAGAAACGTATGTGAGTTTCTTCCTAATGCTTGCAAGTAGCTTAAGGCACTTTCAAAGGAAAGTGATTTTCTCTGAAAGGACAGCATTTAGAAAGTGAAGCAACACTCCATTCACTTCGCACAGTGAATTGAAGTGTTGGAACAGACTGCTTCTCTTTCAGAGAAATGCATGTGAGTTTCTGTTGAATGCTTGTAAGTAGCTTAAGGCACTTTCAAAGGAAAGTGATTTTCTCTGAAAGGACAGCATTTAGAAAGTAAAGCAACACTCCATTCCCTTCGCGCAATGAATTGAAGTGTTGGAACAGACTGCTTCTCTTTCAGAGAAACGCATTAGTGTTTCTTGTGAATGCTTGCAAGTAGCTTAAGGCACTTTCAAAGGAAAGTGATTTTCTCTGAAAGGACAGCATTTAGAAAGTGAAGCAACACTCCATTCACTTCGCACAGAGAATTGAAGTGTTGGAACAGATTGCTTCTCTTTCAGAGAAATGCATGTGAGTTTCTGTTGAATGCTTGTAAGTAGCTTAAGGCACATTCAAAGGAAAGGGATTTTCTCTGAAAGGACAGCATTTAGAAACTGAAGCAACACTCCATTCACTTCGCACAGTGAACTGAAGTGTTGGAACAGACTGCTTCTCTTTCAGAGAAACGCTTGTGAGTTTTTTGTGAATGCTTGAAATTAGTTTAAGGCACTTTCAATGGAAAGTGATTTTCTCTGAAAGGACAGCATTTAGAAAGTGAGGCAACACTCCATTCACTTCGCACAGTGAATTGAAGTGTTGGAACAGACTGCTTCTCTTTCACAGAAACGCATGTGAGTTTCTTAATAATGCTTGCAAGTAGCTTAAGGCACTTTCAAAGGAAAGTGATTTTCTCTGAAAGGACAGCATTTAGAAAGTGAAGCAACACTCCATTCACTTCGCACAGTGAATTGAAGTGTTGGAACGGACTACTTCTCTTTCAGAGAAAAGCATGTGAGTTTCTTCCTAATGCTAGCAAGTAGCTTAAGACACTTTCAAAGGAAAGTGATTTTCTCTGAATGAACAGCATTTAGAAAGTGAAGAAACACTCCATTCACTTCGCACAGTGAATTGAAGTGTTGGAACAGACTGCATCTCTTTCAGAGAAACGCATGTGAGTTTCTTCCTAATGCTTGCAAGTAGCTTAAGGCACTTTCAGGGAAAGTGATTGTCTCTGAAAGGACAGCATTTAGAAAGTGAGGCAACACTCCATTCACTTCGCACAGTGAATTGAAATGTTGGAACAGACTGCTTGTCTTTCAGAGAAACGCATGTGAGTTTCTTCCTAATGCTTGCAAGTAGCTTAAGGCACTTTCAAAGGAAAGTGATTTTCTCTGAAAGGACAGCATTTACAAAGTGAAGCAACACTCCATTCACTTCGCCCAGTGAATTGAAGTGTTGGAACCGATTGCTTCTCTTTCAGAGAAACGCATGTGAGTTTCTGGTGAATGCTTGCAAGAAGCTTAAGGCACTTTCAAAGGAAAGTGATTTTCTCTGAAAGGACAGCATTTAGAAAGTGAAGTAACACTCCATTCACTTCGTGCAGTGAATTGAAGTGTTGGAACAGAGTGCTTCTCTTTCATAGAAACGCATTAGTGTTTCTTGTGAATGCTTGCAAGTTGCTTAAGGCACTTTCAAAGGAAAGTGATTTTCTCTGAAAGGACATAATTTAGAAAGTGAAGCAACACTCCATTCACTTCGCACATTGAATTGAAGTGTTGGAACAGACTGCTTTTCTTTCAGAGAAATGCATGTGAGTTTCTGTTGAATGCTTGTAAGTAGCTTAAGGCTCTTCCAAAGGAAAGTGATTTTCTCTGAAAGGACAGCATTTAGAAAGTGAAGCAACACTCCATTCACTTCGCACAGTGAATTGAAGTGTTGGAACAGACTGCTTCACTTTCAGAGAAACGCATGTGAGTTTCTGTTGAATGCTTGTAAGTAGCTTAAGGCACTTTCAAAGGAAAGTGATTTTCTCTGAGAGGACAGCATTTAGAAAGTGAGGCAACACTCCATTCACTTCACACAGTGAATTGAAGTGTTGGAACAGACTGCTTCTCTTTCAGAGAAACGCATGTGAGTTTCTTCCTAATGCTTGCAAGTAGCTTAAGGCACTTTCAAAGGAAAGTGATTTTCTCAGAAAGGACAGCATTTAGAAAGTGAGGCATCATTCCATTCACTTCGCACAGTGAATTGAAGTGTTGGAACAGACTGCTTCTCTTTCAGAGAAACGCATGTGAGTTTCTTCCTAATGCTTGCAAGTAGCTTAAGGCACTTTCAAAGGAAAGTGATTTTCTCTGAAAGGACATCATTTAGAAAGTGAAGCAACACTCCATTCACTTCGCACAGTAATTGAAGTGTTGGAACAGACTGCTTCTCTTTCAGAGAAATGCATGTGAGTTTCTGGTGAATGCTTGTAAGTAGCTTAAGGCACCTTCAAAGGAAAGTGATTTTCTCTGAAAGGACAGCATTTAGAAAGTGAAGCAACACTCCCTTCACTTCGAACAATGAATTGAAGTGTTGGAACAGACTGCTTCTCTTTCAGAGAAATGCATGTGAGTTTCTGTTAAATGCTTGTAAGTAGCTTAAGGCACTTTCAAAGGAAAGTGATTTTCTCTAAAAGGACAGCATTTAGAAAGTGAGGCAACACTCCATTCACTTCACACAGTGAATTGAAGTGTTGGAACAGACTGCTTCTCTTTCAGAGAAACCCATGTGAGTTTCTTCCTAATGCTTGCAAGTAGCTTAAGGCACTTTCAAAGGAAAGTGATTTTCTCTGAAAGGACAGCATTTAGAAAGTGAAGCAACACTCCATTCACTTCGCACATTGAATTGAAGTGTTGGAACAGACTGCTTCTCTTTAAGAGAAACGCATGTGAGTTTCTTCCTAATGCTTGCAAGTAGCTTAAGGCACTTTCAAAGGAAAGTGATTTTCTCTGAAAGGACAGCATTTAGAAAGTGAAGCAACACTCCATTCACTTCGCACAGTGAATTGAAGTGTTGGAACCGACTGCTTCTCTTTCAGTGAAACACATGTGAGTTTCTGGTGAATGCTTGTAAGAAGCTTAAGGCACTTTCAAAGGAAAGTGATTTTTTCTGAAAGGACAGCATTTAGAAAGTGAAGCAACACTCCATTCACTTCGTGCAGTGAATTGAAGTGTTGGAACAGAGTGCTTCTCTTTCAGAGAAATGCATGTGAGTTTCTGTTGAATGCTTGTAAGTAGCTTAAGGCACTTTCAAAGGAAAGTGATTTTCTCTGAAAGGACAGCATTTAGAAAGTGAAGCAACACTCCATTCACTTCGCACAGTGAATTGAAGTGTTGGAACAGACTGCTTCACTTTCAGAGAAACGCATGTGAGTTTCTGTTGAATGCTTGTAAGTAGTTTAAGGCACTTTCAAAGGAAAGTGATTTTCTCTGAGAGGACAGCATTTAGATAGTGAGGCAACACTCCATTTACTTCACACAGTGAATTGAAGTGTTGGAACAGACTGCTTCTCTTTCAGAGAAACGCATGTGAGTTTCTTCCTAATGCTTGCAAGTAGCTTAAGGCACTTTCAAAGGAAAGTGATTTTCTCAGAATGGAGAGCATTTAGAAAGTGAAGCCACACTCCATTCACTTCGCACAGTGAATTGAAGTGTTGGAACAGACTGCTTCTCTTTCAGAGAAACGTATGTGAGTTTCTTCCTAATGCTTGCAAGTAGCTTAAGGCACTTTCAAAGGAAAGTGATTTTCTCTGAAAGGACAGCATTTAGAAAGTGAAGCAACACTCCATTCACTTCGCACAGTGAATTGAAGTGTTGGAACAGACTGCTTCTCTTTCAGAGAAACGCATGTGAGTTTCTGGTGAATGCTTGTAAGTAGCTTAAGGCACTTTCAAAGGAAAGTGATTTTCTCTGAAAGGACAGCATTTAGAAAGTGAAGCAACACTCCATTCACTTTGTACAGTGAATTGAAGTGTTGGAACAGACTGCTTCTCTTTCAGAGAAATGCATGTGAGTTTCTGTTGAATGCTTGTAAGTAGCTTAAGGCACTTTCAAAGGAAAGTGATTTTCTCTGAAAGGACAGCATTTAGAAAGTAAAGCAACACTCCATTCCCTTCGCGCAATGAATTGAAGTGTTGGAACAGACTGCTTCTCTTTCAGAGAAACGCATTAGTGTTTCTTGTGAATGCTTGCAAGTAGCTTAAGGCACTTTTAAAGGAAAGTGATTTTCTCTGAAAGGACAGCATTTAGAAAGTGAGGCAACACTCCACTCACTTCGCACAGTGAATTGAAGTGTTGGAACAGACTGCTTCTCTTTCAGAGAAACGCATGTGAGTTTCTTCCTAATGCTTGCAAGTAGCTTAAGGCACTTTCAAAGGAAAGTGATTTTCTCTGAAAGGACAGCATTTAGAAAATGAAGCAACACTCCATTCACTTCGCACAGTGAATTGAAGTGTTGGAACCGACTGCTTCTCTTTCAGAGAAACGCATGTGAGTTTCTGGTGAATGCTTGTAAGAAGCTTAAGGCACTTTCAATGGAAAGTGATTTTCTCTGAAAGGACATCATTTAGAAAGTGAAGCAACACTCCATTCACTTCGTGCAGTGAATTGAAGTGTTGGAACAGAGTGCTTCTCTTTCATAGAAACGCATTAGTGTTTCTTGTGAATACTTGCAAGTTGCTTAAGGCACTTTCAAAGGAAAGTGATTTTCTCTGAAAGGACAGCATTTAGAAAGTGAAGCAACACTCCATTCACTTCGCACAGTGAATTGAAGTGTTGGAACAGACTGCTTCTCTTTCACAGAAACGCATGTGAGTTTCTGGTGAATGCTTGAAAGTAGCTTAAAGCACTTTCAAAGGAAAGTGATTTTCTCTGAAAGGACAGCATTTAGAAAGTGAGGCAGCACTCCATTCACTTCACACAGTGAATTGAAATGTTGGAACAGACTGCTTCTCTTTCCGAGAAACGCATGTGAGTTTCTTCCTAATGCTTGCAAGTAGCTTAAGGCACTTTCAAAGGAAAGTGATTTTCTCTGAAAGGACAGCATTTAGAAAGTGAGGCAACACTCCATTCACTTCGCACAGTGAATTGAAGTGTTGGAACAGACTGCTTCTCTTTCAGAGAAACGCATGTGAGTTTCTTCCTAATGCTTGCAAGTTGCTTAAGGCACTTTCAAAGGAAAGTGATTTTCTCTGAAAGGACAGCATTTAGAAAGTGAAGCAACACTCCATTCACTTCGTGCAGTGAATTGAAGTGTTGGAACAGAGTGCTTCTCTTTCATAGAAACACATTAGTGTTTCTTGTGAATGCTTGCAAGTTGCTTAAGGCACTTTCAAAGGAAAGTGATTTTCTCTGAAAGGACATAATTTAGAAAGTGAAGCAACACTCCATTCACTTCGCACAGTGAATTGAAGTGTTGGAACACACTGCTTCTCTTTCAGAGAAATGCATGTGAGTTTCTGTTGAATGCTTGTAAGTAGCTTAAGGCACTTTCAAAGGAAAGTGATTTTCTCTGAAAGGACAGCATTTAGAAAGTGAAGCAACACTACATTCACTTCGCACAGTGAATTGAAGTGTTGGAACAGACTGCTTCACTTTCAGAGAAACGCATGTGAGTTTCTGTTGAATGCTTGTAAGTAGCTTAAGGCACTTTCAAAGGAAAGTGATTTTCTCTGAGAGGACAGCATTTAGAAAGTGAGGCACCACTCCATTCACTTCACACAGTGAATTGAAGTGTTGGAACAGACTGCTTCTCTTTCAGAGAAACGCATGTGAGTTTCTTCCTAATGCTTGCAAGTAGCTTAAGGCTCTTTCAAAGGAAAGTGATTTTCTCTGAAAGGACAGCATTTAGAAAGTGAAGCAACACTCCATTCACTTCGCACAGTGAATTGAAGTGTTGGAACAGACTGCTTCACTTTCAGAGAAACGCATGTGAGTTTCTGTTGAATGCTTGTAAGTAGCTTAAGGCACTTTCAAAGGAAAGTGATTTTCTCTGAGAGGACAGCATTTAGAAAGTGAGGCAACACTCCATTCACTTCAAACAGTGAATTGAAGTGTTGGAACAGACTGCTTCTCTTTCAGAGAAACGCATGTGAGTTTCTTCCTAATGCTTGCAAGTAGCTTAAGGCACTTTCAAAGGAAAGTGATTTTCTCTGAAAGGACATAATTTATAAAGTGAAGCAACACTCCATTCACTTCGCACAGTGAATTGAAGTGTTGGAACAGACTGCTTCTCTTTCAGAGAAACGCATGTGAGTTTCTGGTGAATGCTTGTAAGTAGCTTAAGGCACTTTCAAAGGAAAGTGATTTTCTCTGAAAGGACAGCATTTAGAAAGTGAAGCAACACTCCCTTCACTTCGAACAGTGAATTGAAGTGTTGGAACAGACTGCTTCTCTTTCAGAGAAATGCATGTGAGTTTCTGTTGAATGCTTGTAAGTAGCTTAAGGCACTTTCAAAGGAAAGTGATTTTCTCTGAAAGGACAGCATTTAGAAAGTGAGGCTACACTCCATTCACTTCACACAGTGAATTGAAGTGTTGGAACAGACTGCTTCTCTTTCAGAGAAGCGCATGTGAGTTTTTTGTGAATGCTTGAAAGTAGTTTAAGGCACTTTCAAAGGAAAGTGATTTTCTCTGAAAGGACAGCATTTAGAAAGTGAGGCAACACTCCATTCATTTCGCACAGTGAATTGTAGTGTTGGAACAGACTGATTCTCTTTCAGAGAAACGCATGTGAGTTTCTTCCTAATGCTTGCAAGTAGCTTAAGGCACTTTCAAAGGAAAGTGATTTTCTCTGAAAGGACAGCATTTAGAAAGTGAAGCAACACTCCATTCACTTCGTGTAGTGCATTGAAGTGTTGGAACAGAGTGCTTCTCTTTCATAGAAACACATTAGTGTTTCTTGTGAATGCTTGCAAGTTGCTTAAGGCACTTTCAAAGAAAGTGATTTCCTCTGAAAGGACATAATTTAGAAAGTGAAGCAACACTCCATTCACTTCACACAGTGAATTGAAGTGTTGGAACAGACTGCTTCTCTTTCAGAGAAATGTATGTGAGTTTCTGTTGAATGCTTGTAAGTAGCTTAAGGCACTTTCAAAGGAAAGTGATTTTCTCTGAAAGGACAGCATTTAGAAAGTGAAGCAACACTCCATTCACTTCGCAGAGTGAATTGAAGTGTTGGAACAGACTGCTTCACTTTCAGAGAAACGCATGTGAGTTTCTGTTGAATGCTTGTAAGTAGCTTAAGGCACTTTCAAAGGAAAGTGATTTTCTCTGAAAGGACAGCATTTAGAAAGTGAGGCAGCACTCCATTCACTTCACACAGTGAATTGAAGTGTTGGAACAGACTGCTTCTCTTTCAGAGAAACGCATGTGAGTTTCTTCCTAATGCTTGCAAGTAGCTTAAGGCACTTTCAAAGGAAAGTGATTTTCTCTGAAAGGACAGCATTTAGAAAGTGAGGAAACACTCCATTCACTTCGCACAGTGAATTGAAGTGTTGGAACAGACTGCTTCTCTTTCAGAGAAACGCATGTGAGTTTCTTCCTAATGCTTGCAAGTAGCTTAAGGCACTTTCAAAGGAAAGTGATTTTCTCTGAAAGGACAGCATTTAGAAAGTGAAGCAACACTCCATTCACTTCGCACAGTGAATTGAAGTGTTGGAACAGACTGCTTCTCTTTCAGAGAAACGCATGTGAGTTTCTTCCTAATGCTTGCAAGTAGCTTAAGGCACTTTCAAAGGAAAGTGATTTTCTCTGAAAGGACAGCATTTAGAAAGTGAAGCAACACTCCATTCACTTCGCACAGTAAATTGAAGTGTTGGAACAGACTGCTTCTCTTTCAGAGAAACGCATGTGAATTTCTGGTGAATGCTTGTAAGTAGCTTAAGGCACTTTCAAAGGAAAGTGATTTTCTCTGAAAGGACAGCATTTAGAAAGTGAAGCAACACTCCATTCCCTTCGTGCAGTGAATTGAAGTGTTGGAACAGAGTGCTTCTCTTTCATAGAAATGCATTAGTGTTTCTTGTCAATGCTTGCAAGTTGCTTAAGGCACTTTCAAAGGAAAGTGATTTTCTCTGAAAGGACATAATTTAGAAAGTGAAGCAACACTCCATTCACTTCGCACAGTGAATTGAAGTGTTGGAACAGACTGCTTCTCTTTCAGAGAAATGCATGTGAGTTTCTGTTGAATGCTTGTAAGTAGCTTAAGGCACTTTCAAAGGAAAGTGATTTTCTCTGAAAGGACAGCATTTAGAAAGTGAAGCAACACTACATTCACTTCGCACAGTGAACTGAAGTGTTGGAACAGACTGCTTCACTTTCAGAGAAACGCATGTGAGTTTCTGTTGAATGCTTGTAAGTAGCTTAAGGCACTTTCAATGGAAAGTGATTTTCTCTGAGAGGACAGCAATTAGAAAGTGAGGCAACACCACATTCACTTCACACAGTGAATTGAAGTGTTGGAACAGACTGCTTCTCTTTCAGAGAAACGCATGTGAGTTTCTTCCTAATGCTTGCAATTAGCTTAAGGCACTTTCAAAGGAAAGTGATTTTCTCAGAAAGGACAGCATTTAGAAAGTGAAGCAACACTCCATTCACTTCGCACAGTGAATTGAAGTGTTGGAACAGACTGCTTCTCTTTCAGAGAAACGCATGTGTGTTTCTTCCTAATGCTTGCAAGTAGCTTAAGGCACTTTCAAAAGAAAGTGATTTTCTCTGTAAGGACAGCATTTAGAAAGTGAAGCAACACTCCATTCACTTCGCACAGTGAATTGAAGTGTTGGAACAGACTGCTTCTCTTTCAGAGAAACGCATGTGAGTGTCTGGTGAATGCTTGTAAGTAGCTTAAGGCACTTTCAAAGGAAAGTGATTTTCTCTGAAAGGACAGCATTTAGAAAGTGAAGCAACACTCCCTTCACTTCGAACAGTGAATTGAAGTGTTGGAACAGACTGCTTCTCTTTCAGAGAAACGCATGTGAGTTTCTGGTGAATGCTTGTAAGTAGCTTAAGGCACTTTCAAAGGAAAGTGATTTTCTCTGAAAGGACAGCATTTAGAAAGTGAAGCAACACTCCCTTCACTTCGAACAGTGAATTGAAGTGTTGGAACAGACTGCTTCTCTTTCAGAGAAATGCATGTGAGTTTCTGTTGAATGCTTGTAAGTAGCTTAAGGCACTTTCAAAGGAAAGTGATTTTCTCTGAAAGGACAGCATTTAGAAAGTGAGGCTACACTCCATTCACTTCACACAGTGAATTGAAGTGTTGGAACAGACTGCTTCTCTTTCAGAGAAGCGCATGTGAGTTTTTTGTGAATGCTTGAAAGTAGTTTAAGGCACTTTCAAAGGAAAGTGATTTTCTCTGAAAGGACAGCATTTAGAAAGTGAGGCAACACTCCATTCATTTCGCACAGTGAATTGTAGTGTTGGAACAGACTGATTCTCTTTCAGAGAAACGCATGTGAGTTTCTTCCTAATGCTTGCAAGTAGCTTAAGGCACTTTCAAAGGAAAGTGATTTTCTCTGAAAGGACAGCATTTAGAAAGTGAAGCAACACTCCATTCACTTCGTGTAGTGCATTGAAGTGTTGGAACAGAGTGCTTCTCTTTCATAGAAACACATTAGTGTTTCTTGTGAATGCTTGCAAGTTGCTTAAGGCACTTTCAAAGAAAGTGATTTCCTCTGAAAGGACATAATTTAGAAAGTGAAGCAACACTCCATTCACTTCACACAGTGAATTGAAGTGTTGGAACAGACTGCTTCTCTTTCAGAGAAATGTATGTGAGTTTCTGTTGAATGCTTGTAAGTAGCTTAAGGCACTTTCAAAGGAAAGTGATTTTCTCTGAAAGGACAGCATTTAGAAAGTGAAGCAACACTCCATTCACTTCGCAGAGTGAATTGAAGTGTTGGAACAGACTGCTTCACTTTCAGAGAAACGCATGTGAGTTTCTGTTGAATGCTTGTAAGTAGCTTAAGGCACTTTCAAAGGAAAGTGATTTTCTCTGAAAGGACAGCATTTAGAAAGTGAGGCAGCACTCCATTCACTTCACACAGTGAATTGAAGTGTTGGAACAGACTGCTTCTCTTTCAGAGAAACGCATGTGAGTTTCTTCCTAATGCTTGCAAGTAGCTTAAGGCACTTTCAAAGGAAAGTGATTTTCTCTGAAAGGACAGCATTTAGAAAGTGAGGAAACACTCCATTCACTTCGCACAGTGAATTGAAGTGTTGGAACAGACTGCTTCTCTTTCAGAGAAACGCATGTGAGTTTCTTCCTAATGCTTGCAAGTAGCTTAAGGCACTTTCAAAGGAAAGTGATTTTCTCTGAAAGGACAGCATTTAGAAAGTGAAGCAACACTCCATTCACTTCGCACAGTGAATTGAAGTGTTGGAACAGACTGCTTCTCTTTCAGAGAAACGCATGTGAGTTTCTTCCTAATGCTTGCAAGTAGCTTAAGGCACTTTCAAAGGAAAGTGATTTTCTCTGAAAGGACAGCATTTAGAAAGTGAAGCAACACTCCATTCACTTCGCACAGTAAATTGAAGTGTTGGAACAGACTGCTTCTCTTTCAGAGAAACGCATGTGAATTTCTGGTGAATGCTTGTAAGTAGCTTAAGGCACTTTCAAAGGAAAGTGATTTTCTCTGAAAGGACAGCATTTAGAAAGTGAAGCAACACTCCATTCCCTTCGTGCAGTGAATTGAAGTGTTGGAACAGAGTGCTTCTCTTTCATAGAAATGCATTAGTGTTTCTTGTCAATGCTTGCAAGTTGCTTAAGGCACTTTCAAAGGAAAGTGATTTTCTCTGAAAGGACATAATTTAGAAAGTGAAGCAACACTCCATTCACTTCGCACAGTGAATTGAAGTGTTGGAACAGACTGCTTCTCTTTCAGAGAAATGCATGTGAGTTTCTGTTGAATGCTTGTAAGTAGCTTAAGGCACTTTCAAAGGAAAGTGATTTTCTCTGAAAGGACAGCATTTAGAAAGTGAAGCAACACTACATTCACTTCGCACAGTGAACTGAAGTGTTGGAACAGACTGCTTCACTTTCAGAGAAACGCATGTGAGTTTCTGTTGAATGCTTGTAAGTAGCTTAAGGCACTTTCAATGGAAAGTGATTTTCTCTGAGAGGACAGCAATTAGAAAGTGAGGCAACACCACATTCACTTCACACAGTGAATTGAAGTGTTGGAACAGACTGCTTCTCTTTCAGAGAAACGCATGTGAGTTTCTTCCTAATGCTTGCAATTAGCTTAAGGCACTTTCAAAGGAAAGTGATTTTCTCAGAAAGGACAGCATTTAGAAAGTGAAGCAACACTCCATTCACTTCGCACAGTGAATTGAAGTGTTGGAACAGACTGCTTCTCTTTCAGAGAAACGCATGTGTGTTTCTTCCTAATGCTTGCAAGTAGCTTAAGGCACTTTCAAAAGAAAGTGATTTTCTCTGTAAGGACAGCATTTAGAAAGTGAAGCAACACTCCATTCACTTCGCACAGTGAATTGAAGTGTTGGAACAGACTGCTTCTCTTTCAGAGAAACGCATGTGAGTGTCTGGTGAATGCTTGTAAGTAGCTTAAGGCACTTTCAAAGGAAAGTGATTTTCTCTGAAAGGACAGCATTTAGAAAGTGAAGCAACACTCCCTTCACTTCGAGCAGTGAATTGAAGTGTTGGAACAGACTGCTTCTCTTTCAGAGAAATGCATGTGAGTTTCTGTTGAATGCTTGCAAGTAGCTTAAGGCACTTTCAAAGGAAAGTGATTTTCTCTGAAAGGACAGCATTTAGAAAGTGAGGCAACACTCCATTCACTTCACACAGTGAACTGAAGTTTGGAACAGACTGCTTCTCTTTCAGAGAAACGCATGTGAGTTTCTTCCTAATGCTTGCAAGAAGCTTAAGGCACTTTCAAAGGAAAGTGATTTTCTCTGAAAGGACAGCATTTAGAAAGTGAAGCAACACTCCATTCACTTCGCACAGTGAATTGAAGTGTTGGAACAGACTGCTTCTCTTTCAGAGAAACGCATGTGAGTTTCTTCCTAATGCTTGCAAGTAGCTTAAGGCACTTTCAAAGGAAAGTGATTTTCTCTGAAAGGACAGTATTTAGAAAGTGAAGCAACACTCCATTCACTTCGCACAGTGAATTGAAGTGTTGGAACAGACTGCTTCTCTTTCAGAGAAACGCATGTGAGTTTCTGTTGAATGCTTGTAAGTAGCTTACGGCACTTTCAAAGGAAAGTGATTTTCTCTGAGAGGACAGCAATTAGAAAGTGAGGCAACACCACATTCACTTCACACAGTGAATTGAAGTGTTGGAACAGACTGCTTCTCTTTCAGAGAAACGCATGTGAGTTTCTTCCTAATGCTTGCAATTAGCTTAAGGCACTTTCAAAGGAAAGTGATTTTCTCAGAAAGGACAGCATTTAGAAAGTGAAGCAACACTCCATTCACTTCGCACAGTGAATTGAAGTGTTGGAACAGACTGCTTCTCTTTCAGAGAAACGCATGTGTGTTTCTTCCTAATGCTTGAAAGTAGCTTAAGGCACTTTCAAAGGAAAGTGATTTTCTCTGAAAGGACAGCATTTAGAAAGTGAAGCAACACTCCATTCACTTCGCACAGTGAACTGAAGTGTTGGAACAGACTGCTTCTCTTTCAGAGAAACGCATGTGAGTGTCTGGTGAATGCTTGTAAGTAGCTTAAGGCACTTTCAAAGGAAAGTGATTTTCTCTGAAAGGACAGCATTTAGAAAGTGAAGCAACACTCCCTTCACTTCGAGCAGTGAATTGAAGTGTTGGAACAGACTGCTTCTCTTTCAGAGAAATGCATGTGAGTTTCTGTTGAATGCTTGCAAGTAGCTTAAGGCACTTTCAAAGGAAAGTGATTTTCTCTGAAAGGACAGCATTTAGAAAGTGAGGCAACACTCCATTCACTTCACACAGTGAACTGAAGTTTGGAACAGACTGCTTCTCTTTCAGAGAAACGCATGTGAGTTTCTTCCTAATGCTTGCAAGTAGCTTAAGGCACTTTCAAAGGAAAGTGATTTTCTCTGAAAGGACAGCATTTAGAAAGTGAAGCAACACTCCATTCACTTCGCACAGTGAATTGAAGTGTTGGAACAGACTGCTTCTCTTTCAGAGAAACGCATGTGAGTTTCTTCCTAATGCTTGCAAGTAGCTTAAGGCACTTTCAAAGGAAAGTGATTTTCTCTGAAAGGACAGTATTTAGAAAGTGAAGCAACACTCCATTCACTTCGCACAGTGAATTGAAGTGTTGGAACAGACTGCTTCTCTTTCAGAGAAACGCATGTGAGTTTCTGTTGAATGCTTGTAAGTAGCTTACGGCACTTTCAAAGGAAAGTGATTTTCTCTGAAAGGACAGCATTTACAAAGTGAAGCAACACTCCGTTCACTTCGCACATTGAATTGAAGTGTTGGAACAGACTGCTTCTCTTTCAGAGAAACGCATGTGAGTTTCTGGTGAATGCTTGTAAGTAGCTTAAGGCACTTTCAAAGGAAAGTGATTTTCTCTGAAAGGACAGCATTTAGAAAGTGAAGCAACACTCCATTCACTTCGAACAGTGAATTGAAGTGTTGGAACAGACTGCTTCTATTTCAGAGATATGCATGTGAGTTTCTGGTGAATGCTTGTAAGTAGCTTAAGGCACTTTCAAAGGAAAGTGATTTTCTCTGAAAGGACAGCATTTAGAAAGTGAGGCAGCACTCCATTCACTTCACACAGTGAATTGAAGTGTTGGAACAGACTGCTTCTCTTTCAGAGAAACGCATGTGAGTTTCTTCCTAATGCTTGCAAGTAGCTTAAGGCACTTTCAAAGGAAAGTGATTTTCTCTGAAAGGACAGCATTTAGAAAGTGAGGCAACACTCCATTCACTTCGCACAGTGAATTGAAGTGTTGGAACAGACTGCTTCTCTTTCAGAGAAACGCATGTGAGTTTCTTCCTAATGCTTGCAAGTAGCTTAAGGCACTTTCAAAGGAAAGTGTTTTTGTCTGAAAGGACAGCATTTAGAACGTGAAGCAACACTCCATTCACTTCGCACAATGAATTTAAGTGTTGGAACCGACTGCTTCTCTTTCAGAGAAACGCATGTGAGTTTCTGGTGAATGCTTGTAAGAAGCTTAAGGCACTTTCAAAGGAAAGTGATTTTCTCTGAAAACACAGCATTTAGAAAGTGAAGCAACACTCCATTCCCTTCGTGCAGTGAATTGAAGTGTTGGAACAGAGTGCTTCTCTTTCATAGAAACGCATTAGTGTTTCTTTTGAATGCTTGCAAGTTGCTTAAGGCACTTTCAAAGGAAAGTGATTTTCTCTGAAAGGACATAATTTAGAAAGTGAAGCAACACTCCATTCACTTCGCACAGTGAATTGAAGTGTTGGAACAGACTGCTTCTCTTTCAGAGAAATGCATGTGAATTTCTGTTGAATGCTTGTAAGTAGCTTAAGGCACTTTCAAAGGAAAGTGATTTTCTCTGAAAGGACAGCATTTAGAAAGTGAAGCAACACTCCATTCACTTCGCACAGTGAATTGAAGTGTTGGAACAGACTGCTTCACTTTCAGAGAAACGCATGTGAGTTTCTGGTGAAAGCTTGTAAGTAGCTTAAGGCACTTTCAAAGGAAAGTGATTTTCTCTGAGAGGACAGCATTTAGAAAGTGAGGCAACACTCCATTCACTTCACACAGTGAATTGAAGTGTTGGAACAGACTGCTTCTCTTTAAGAGAAACGCATGTGAGTTTCTTCCTAATGCTTGCAAGTAGCTTAAGGCACTTTCAAAGAAAAGTGATTTTCTCAGAAAGGACAGCATTTAGAAAGTGAAGCAACACTCCATTCACTTCGCACAGTGAATTGAAGTGTTGGAACAGACTGCTTCTCTTTCAGAGAAACGCATGTGAGTTTCTTCCTAATGCTTGCAAGTAGCTTAAGGCACTTTCAAAGAAAAGTGATTTTCTCAGAAAGGACAGCATTTAGAAAGTGAAGCAACACTCCATTCACTTCGCACAGTAAACTGAAGTGTTGGAACAGACTGCTTCTCTTTCAGAGAAACGCATGTGAGTTTCTGGTGAATGCTGGTAAGTAGCTTAAGGCACTTTCAAAGGAAAGTGATTTTCTCTGAAAGGACAGCATTTAGAAAGTGAAGCAACACTCCATTCCCTTCGTGCAGTGAATTGAAGTGTTGCAACAGAGTGCTTCTCTTTCATAGAAACGCATTAGTGTTTCTTGTGAATGCTTGCAAGTAGCTTAAGGCACTTTCAAAGGAAAGTGATTTTCTCTGAAAGGACATAATTTAGAAAGTGATGCAACACTCCATTCACTTCGTACAGTGAATTGAAGTGTTGGAACAGACTGCTTCTCTTTCAGAGAAACGCATGTGAGTTTCTGTTGAATGCTTGTAAGTAGCTTAAGGCACTTTCAAAGGAAAGTGATTTTCTCTGAAAGGACAGCATTTACAAAGTGAAGCAACACTCCATTCACTTCGCACAGTGAATTGAAGTGTTGGAACAGACTGCTTCTCTTTCAGAGAAACGCATGTGAGTTTCTGGTGAATGCTTGTAAGTAGCTTAAGGCACTTTCAAAGGAAAGTGATTTTCTCTGAAAGGACAGCATTTAGAAAGTGAAGCAACACTCCATTCACTTCGAACAGTGAATTGAAGTGTTGGAACAGACTGCTTCTATTTCAGAGATATGCATGTGAGTTTCTGGTGAATGCTTGTAAGTAGCTTAAGGCACTTTCAAAGGAAAGTCATTTTCTCTGAAAGGACAGCATTTAGAAAGTGAGGCAGCACTCCATTCACTTCACACAGTGAATTGAAGTGTTGGAACAGACTGCTTCTCTTTCAGAGAAACGCATGTGAGTTTCTTCCTAATGCTTGCAAGTAGCTTAAGGCACTTTCAAAGGAAAGTGATTTTCTCTGAAAGGACAGCATTTAGAAAGTGAGGCAACACTCCATTCACTTCGCACAGTGAATTGAAGTGTTGGAACAGACTGCTTCTCTTTCAGAGAAACGCATGTGAGTTTCTTCCTAATGCTTGCAAGTAGCTTAAGGCACTTTCAAAGGAAAGTGATTTTCTCTGAAAGGACAGCATTTAGAACGTGAAGCAACACTCCATTCACTTCGCACAGTGAATTGAAGTGTTGGAACCGACTGCTTCTCTTTCACAGAAATGCATGTGAGTTTCTGGTGAATGCTTGTAAGAAGCTTAAAGCACTTTCAAAGGAAAGTGATTTTCTCTGAAAGGACAGCATTTAGAAAGTGAAGCAACACTCCATTCACTTCGTGCAGTGAATTGAAGTGTTGGAACAGAGTGCTTCTCTTTCATAGAAACGCATTAGTGTTTCTTGTGAATGCTTGCAAGTTGCTTAAGGCACTTTCAAAGGAAAGTGATTTTCTCTGAAAGGACATAATTTAGAAAGTGAGGCAACACTCCATTCACTTCGCACAGTGAATTGAAGTGTTGGAACAGACTGCTTCTCTTTCAGAGAAATGCATGTGAGTTTCTGTTGAATGCTTGTAAGTAGCTTAAGGCACTTTCAAAGGAAAGTGATTTTCTCTGAGAGGACAGCATTTAGAAAGTGAAGCAACACTCCATTCACTTCGCACAGTGAATTGAAGTGTTGAAACAGACTGCTTCACTTTCAGAGAAACGCATGTGAGTTTCTGTTGAATGCTTGTAAGTAGCTTAAGGCACTTTCAAAGGAAAGTGATTTTCTCTGAGAGGACAGCATTTAGAAAGTGAGGCAACACTCCATTCACTTCACACAGTGAATTGAAGTGATGGAACAGACTGCTTCTCTTTCAGAGAAACGCATGTGAGTTTCTTCCTAATGCTTGCAAGTAGCTTAAGGCACTTTCAAAGGAAAGTGATTTTCTCAGAAAGGACAGCATTTAGAAAGTGAAGCAACACTCCATTCACTTCGCACAGTGAATTGAAGTGTTGGAACAGACTGCTTCACTTTCAGAGAAACGCATGTGAGTTTCTGTTGAATGCTTGTAAGTAGCTTAAGGCACTTTCAAAGGAAAGTGATTTTCTCTGAGAGGACAGCATTTAGAAAGTGAGGCAACACTCCATTCACTTCAAACAGTGAATTGAAGTGTTGGAACAGACTGCTTCTCTTTCAGAGAAACGCATGTGAGTTTCTTCCTAATGCTTGCAAGTAGCTTAAGGCACTTTCAAAGGAAAGTGATTTTCTCTGAAAGGACATAATTTATAAAGTGAAGCAACACTCCATTCACTTCGCACAGTGAATTGAAGTGTTGGAACAGACTGCTTCTCTTTCAGAGAAACGCATGTGAGTTTCTGGTGAATGCTTGTAAGTAGCTTAAGGCACTTTCAAAGGAAAGTGATTTTCTCTGAAAGGACAGCATTTAGAAAGTGAAGCAACACTCCCTTCACTTCGAACAGTGAATTGAAGTGTTGGAACAGACTGCTTCTCTTTCAGAGAAATGCATGTGAGTTTCTGTTGAATGCTTGTAAGTAGCTTAAGGCACTTTCAAAGGAAAGTGATTTTCTCTGAAAGGACAGCATTTAGAAAGTGAGGCTACACTCCATTCACTTCACACAGTGAATTGAAGTGTTGGAACAGACTGCTTCTCTTTCAGAGAAGCGCATGTGAGTTTTTTGTGAATGCTTGAAAGTAGTTTAAGGCACTTTCAAAGGAAAGTGATTTTCTCTGAAAGGACAGCATTTAGAAAGTGAGGCAACACTCCATTCATTTCGCACAGTGAATTGTAGTGTTGGAACAGACTGATTCTCTTTCAGAGAAACGCATGTGAGTTTCTTCCTAATGCTTGCAAGTAGCTTAAGGCACTTTCAAAGGAAAGTGATTTTCTCTGAAAGGACAGCATTTAGAAAGTGAAGCAACACTCCATTCACTTCGTGTAGTGCATTGAAGTGTTGGAACAGAGTGCTTCTCTTTCATAGAAACACATTAGTGTTTCTTGTGAATGCTTGCAAGTTGCTTAAGGCACTTTCAAAGGAAAGTGATTTCCTCTGAAAGGACATAATTTAGAAAGTGAAGCAACACTCCATTCACTTCACACAGTGAATTGAAGTGTTGGAACAGACTGCTTCTCTTTCAGAGAAATGTATGTGAGTTTCTGTTGAATGCTTGTAAGTAGCTTAAGGCACTTTCAAAGGAAAGTGATTTTCTCTGAAAGGACAGCATTTAGAAAGTGAAGCAACACTCCATTCACTTCGCAGAGTGAATTGAAGTGTTGGAACAGACTGCTTCACTTTCAGAGAAACGCATGTGAGTTTCTGTTGAATGCTTGTAAGTAGCTTAAGGCACTTTCAAAGGAAAGTGATTTTCTCTGAAAGGACAGCATTTAGAAAGTGAGGCAGCACTCCATTCACTTCACACAGTGAATTGAAGTGTTGGAACAGACTGCTTCTCTTTCAGAGAAACGCATGTGAGTTTCTTCCTAATGCTTGCAAGTAGCTTAAGGCACTTTCAAAGGAAAGTGATTTTCTCTGAAAGGACAGCATTTAGAAAGTGAGGAAACACTCCATTCACTTCGCACAGTGAATTGAAGTGTTGGAACAGACTGCTTCTCTTTCAGAGAAACGCATGTGAGTTTCTTCCTAATGCTTGCAAGTAGCTTAAGGCACTTTCAAAGGAAAGTGATTTTCTCTGAAAGGACAGCATTTAGAAAGTGAAGTAACACTCCATTCACTTCGCACAGTGAATTGAAGTGTTGGAACAGACTGCTTCTCTTTCAGAGAAACGCATGTGAGTTTCTTCCTAATGCTTGCAAGTAGCTTAAGGCACTTTCAAAGGAAAGTGATTTTCTCTGAAAGGACAGCATTTAGAAAGTGAAGCAACACTCCATTCACTTCGCACAGTAAATTGAAGTGTTGGAACAGACTGCTTCTCTTTCAGAGAAACGCATGTGAGTTTCTGGTGAATGCTTGTAAGTAGCTTAAGGCACTTTCAAAGGAAAGTGATTTTCTCTGAAAGGACAGCATTTAGAAAGTGAAGCAACACTCCATTCCCTTCGTGCAGTGAATTGAAGTGTTGGAACAGAGTGCTTCTCTTTCATAGAAATGCATTAGTGTTTCTTGTGAATGCTTGCAAGTTGCTTAAGGCACTTTCAAAGGAAAGTGATTTTCTCTGAAAGGACATAATTTAGAAAGTGAAGCAACACTCCATTCACTTCGCACAGTGAATTGAAGTGTTGGAACAGACTGCTTCTCTTTCAGAGAAATGCATGTGAGTTTCTGTTGAATGCTTGTAAGTAGCTTAAGGCACTTTCAAAGGAAAGTGATTTTCTCTGAAAGGACAGCATTTAGAAAGTGAAGCAACACTACATTCACTTCGCACAGTGAACTGAAGTGTTGGAACAGACTGCTTCACTTTCAGAGAAACGCATGTGAGTTTCTGTTGAATGCTTGTAAGTAGCTTAAGGCACTTTCAATGGAAAGTGATTTTCTCTGAGAGGACAGCAATTAGAAAGTGAGGCAACACCACATTCACTTCACACAGTGAATTGAAGTGTTGGAACAGACTGCTTCTCTTTCAGAGAAACGCATGTGAGTTTCTTCCTAATGCTTGCAATTAGCTTAAGGCACTTTCAAAGGAAAGTGATTTTCTCAGAAAGGACAGTATTTAGAAAGTGAAGCAACACTCCATTCACTTCGCACAGTGAATTGAAGTGTTGGAACAGACTGCTTCTCTTTCAGAGAAACGCATGTGTGTTTCTTGCTAATGCTTGCAAGTAGCTTAAGGCACTTTCAAAGGAAAGTGATTTTCTCTGAAAGGACAGCATTTAGAAAGTGAAGCAACACTCCATTCACTTCGCACAGTGAATTGAAGTGTTGGAACAGACTGCTTCTCTTTCAGAGAAACGCATGTGAGTGTCTGGTGAATGCTTGTAAGTAGCTTAAGGCACTTTCAAAGGAAAGTGATTTTCTCTGAAAGGACAGCATTTAGAAAGTGAAGCAACACTCCCTTCACTTCGAGCAGTGAATTGAAGTGTTGGAACAGACTGCTTCTCTTTCAGAGAAATGCATGTGAGTTTCTGTTGAATGCTTGCAAGTAGCTTAAGGCACTTTCAAAGGAAAGTGATTTTCTCTGAAAGGACAGCATTTAGAAAGTGAGGCAACACTCCATTCACTTCACACAGTGAACTGAAGTTTGGAACAGACTGCTTCTCTTTCAGAGAAACGCATGTGAGTTTCTTCCTAATGCTTGCAAGTAGCTTAAGGCACTTTCAAAGGAAAGTGATTTTCTCTGAAAGGACAGCATTTAGAAAGTGAAGCAACACTCCATTCACTTCGCACAGTGAATTGAAGTGTTGGA
Organism: Myodes glareolus; assembly: GCF_982192425.1. Taxonomy (NCBI): domain Eukaryota; kingdom Metazoa; phylum Chordata; class Mammalia; order Rodentia; family Cricetidae; genus Myodes; species Myodes glareolus. The sequence continues at coordinate 347,954 of NW_028263254.1, forward strand.
ACAGACTGCTTCTCTTTCAGAGAAACGCATGTGAGTTTCTTCCTAATGCTTGCAAGTAGCTTAAGGCACTTTCAAAGGAAAGTGATTTTCTCTGAAAGGACAGTATTTAGAAAGTGAAGCAACACTCCATTCACTTCGCACAGTGAATTGAAGTGTTGGAACAGACTGCTTCTCTTTCAGAGAAACGCATGTGAGTTTCTGTTGAATGCTTGTAAGTAGCTTACGGCACTTTCAAAGGAAAGTGATTTTCTCTGAGAGGACAGCAATTAGAAAGTGAGGCAACACCACATTCACTTCACACAGTGAATTGAAGTGTTGGAACAGACTGCTTCTCTTTCAGAGAAACGCATGTGAGTTTCTTCCTAATGCTTGCAATTAGCTTAAGGCACTTTCAAAGGAAAGTGATTTTCTCAGAAAGGACAGCATTTAGAAAGTGAAGCAACACTCCATTCACTTCGCACAGTGAATTGAAGTGTTGGAACAGACTGCTTCTCTTTCAGAGAAACGTATGTGTGTTTCTTCCTAATGCTTGCAAGTAGCTTAAGGCACTTTCAAAGGAAAGTGATTTTCTCTGAAAGGACAGCATTTAGAAAGTGAAGCAACACTCCATTCACTTCGCACAGTGAATTGAAGTGTTGGAACAGACTGCTTCTCTTTCAGAGAAACGCATGTGAGTGTCTGGTGAATGCTTGTAAGTAGCTTAAGGCACTTTCAAAGGAAAGTGATTTTCTCTGAAAGGACAGCATTTAGAAAGTGAAGCAACACTCCCTTCACTTCGAGCAGTGAATTGAAGTGTTGGAACAGACTGCTTCTCTTTCAGAGAAATGCATGTGAGTTTCTGTTGAATGCTTGCAAGTAGCTTAAGGCACTTTCAAAGGAAAGTGATTTTCTCTGAAAGGACAGCATTTAGAAAGTGAGGCAACACTCCATTCACTTCACACAGTGAACTGAAGTTTGGAACAGACTGCTTCTCTTTCAGAGAAACGCATGTGAGTTTCTTCCTAATGCTTGCAAGTAGCTTAAGGCACTTTCAAAGGAAAGTGATTTTCTCTGAAAGGACAGCATTTAGAAAGTGAAGCAACACTCCATTCACTTCGCACAGTGAATTGAAGTGTTGGAACAGACTGCTTCTCTTTCAGAGAAACGCATGTGAGTTTCTTCCTAATGCTTGCAAGTAGCTTAAGGCACTTTCAAAGGAAAGTGATTTTCTCTGAAAGGACAGTATTTAGAAAGTGAAGCAACACTCCATTCACTTCGCACAGTGAATTGAAGTGTTGGAACAGACTGCTTCTCTTTCAGAGAAACGCATGTGAGTTTCTGTTGAATGCTTGTAAGTAGCTTACGGCACTTTCAAAGGAAAGTGATTTTCTCTGAAAGGACAGCATTTACAAAGTGAAGCAACACTCCGTTCACTTCGCACATTGAATTGAAGTGTTGGAACAGACTGCTTCTCTTTCAGAGAAACGCATGTGAGTTTCTGGTGAATGCTTGTAAGTAGCTTAAGGCACTTTCAAAGGAAAGTGATTTTCTCTGAAAGGACAGCATTTAGAAAGTGAAGCAACACTCCATTCACTTCGAACAGTGAATTGAAGTGTTGGAACAGACTGCTTCTATTTCAGAGATATGCATGTGAGTTTCTGGTGAATGCTTGTAAGTAGCTTAAGGCACTTTCAAAGGAAAGTGATTTTCTCTGAAAGGACAGCATTTAGAAAGTGAGGCAGCACTCCATTCACTTCACACAGTGAATTGAAGTGTTGGAACAGACTGCTTCTCTTTCAGAGAAACGCATGTGAGTTTCTTCCTAATGCTTGCAAGTAGCTTAAGGCACTTTCAAAGGAAAGTGATTTTCTCTGAAAGGACAGCATTTAGAAAGTGAGGCAACACTCCATTCACTTCGCACAGTGAATTGAAGTGTTGGAACAGACTGCTTCTCTTTCAGAGAATCGCATGTGAGTTTCTTCCTAATGCTTGCAAGTAGCTTAAGGCACTTTCAAAGGAAAGTGTTTTTGTCTGAAAGGACAGCATTTAGAACGTGAAGCAACACTCCATTCACTTCGCACAATGAATTGAAGTGTTGGAACCGACTGCTTCTCTTTCAGAGAAACGCATGTGAGTTTCTGGTGAATGCTTGTAAGAAGCTTAAGGCACTTTCAAAGGAAAGTGATTTTCTCTGAAAACACAGCATTTAGAAAGTGAAGCAACACTCCATTCCCTTCGTGCAGTGAATTGAAGTGTTGGAACAGAGTGCTTCTCTTTCATAGAAACGCATTAGTGTTTCTTTTGAATGCTTGCAAGTTGCTTAAGGCACTTTCAAAGGAAAGTGATTTTCTCTGAAAGGACATAATTTAGAAAGTGAAGCAACACTCCATTCACTTCGCACAGTGAATTGAAGTGTTGGAACAGACTGCTTCTCTTTCAGAGAAATGCATGTGAATTTCTGTTGAATGCTTGTAAGTAGCTTAAGGCACTTTCAAAGGAAAGTGATTTTCTCTGAAAGGACAGCATTTAGAAAGTGAAGCAACACTCCATTCACTTCGCACAGTGAATTGAAGTGTTGGAACAGACTGCTTCACTTTCAGAGAAACGCATGTGAGTTTCTGGTGAATGCTTGTAAGTAGCTTAAGGCACTTTCAAAGGAAAGTGATTTTCTCTGAGAGGACAGCATTTAGAAAGTGAGGCAACACTCCATTCACTTCACACAGTGAATTGAAGTGTTGGAACAGACTGCTTCTCTTTAAGAGAAACGCATGTGAGTTTCTTTCTAATGCTTGAAAGTAGCTTAAGGCACTTTCAAAGAAAAGTGATTTTCTCAGAAAGGACAGCATTTAGAAAGTGAAGCAACACTCCATTCACTTCGCACAGTGAATTGAAGTGTTGGAACAGACTGCTTCTCTTTCAGAGAAACGCATGTGAGTTTCTTCCTAATGCTTGCAAGTAGCTTAAGGCACTTTCAAAGAAAAGTGATTTTCTCAGAAAGGACAGCATTTAGAAAGTGAAGCAACACTCCATTCACTTCGCACAGTAAACTGAAGTGTTGGAACAGACTGCTTCTCTTTCAGAGAAACGCATGTGAGTTTCTGGTGAATGCTGGTAAGTAGCTTAAGGCACTTTCAAAGGAAAGTGATTTTCTCTGAAAGGACAGCATTTAGAAAGTGAAGCAACACTCCATTCCCTTCGTGCAGTGAATTGAAGTGTTGCAACAGAGTGCTTCTCTTTCATAGAAACGCATTAGTGTTTCTTGTGAATGCTTGCAAGTAGCTTAAGGCACTTTCAAAGGAAAGTGATTTTCTCTGAAAGGACATAATTTAGAAAGTGATGCAACACTCCATTCACTTCGTACAGTGAATTGAAGTGTTGGAACAGACTGCTTCTCTTTCAGAGAAACGCATGTGAGTTTCTGTTGAATGCTTGTAAGTAGCTTAAGGCACTTTCAAAGGAAAGTGATTTTCTCTGAAAGGACAGCATTTACAAAGTGAAGCAACACTCCATTCACTTCGCACAGTGAATTGAAGTGTTGGAACAGACTGCTTCTCTTTCAGAGAAACGCATGTGAGTTTCTGGTGAATGCTTGTAAGTAGCTTAAGGCACTTTCAAAGGAAAGTGATTTTCTCTGAAAGGACAGCATTTAGAAAGTGAAGCAACACTCCATTCACTTCGAACAGTGAATTGAAGTGTTGGAACAGACTGCTTCTATTTCAGAGATATGCATGTGAGTTTCTGGTGAATGCTTGTAAGTAGCTTAAGGCACTTTCAAAGGAAAGTCATTTTCTCTGAAAGGACAGCATTTAGAAAGTGAGGCAGCACTCCATTCACTTCACACAGTGAATTGAAGTGTTGGAACAGACTGCTTCTCTTTCAGAGAAACGCATGTGAGTTTCTTCCTAATGCTTGCAAGTAGCTTAAGGCACTTTCAAAGGAAAGTGATTTTCTCTGAAAGGACAGCATTTAGAAAGTGAGGCAACACTCCATTCACTTCGCACAGTGAATTGAAGTGTTGGAACAGACTGCTTCTCTTTCAGAGAAACGCATGTGAGTTTCTTCCTAATGCTTGCAAGTAGCTTAAGGCACTTTCAAAGGAAAGTGATTTTCTCTGAAAGGACAGCATTTAGAACGTGAAGCAACACTCCATTCACTTCGCACAGTGAATTGAAGTGTTGGAACAGACTGCTTCTCTTTCACAGAAATGCATGTGAGTTTCTGGTGAATGCTTGTAAGAAGCTTAAAGCACTTTCAAAGGAAAGTGATTTTCTCTGAAAGGACAGCATTTAGAAAGTGAAGCAACACTCCATTCACTTCGTGCAGTGAATTGAAGTGTTGGAACAGAGTGCTTCTCTTTCATAGAAACGCATTAGTGTTTCTTGTGAATGCTTGCAAGTTGCTTAAGGCACTTTCAAAGGAAAGTGATTTTCTCTGAAAGGACATAATTTAGAAAGTGAGGCAACACTCCATTCACTTCGCACAGTGAATTGAAGTGTTGGAACAGACTGCTTCTCTTTCAGAGAAATGCATGTGAGTTTCTGTTGAATGCTTGTAAGTAGCTTAAGGCACTTTCAAAGGAAAGTGATTTTCTCTGAGAGGACAGCATTTAGAAAGTGAAGCAACACTCCATTCACTTCGCACAGTGAATTGAAGTGTTGAAACAGACTGCTTCACTTTCAGAGAAACGCATGTGAGTTTCTGTTGAATGCTTGTAAGTAGCTTAAGGCACTTTCAAAGGAAAGTGATTTTCTCTGAGAGGACAGCATTTAGAAAGTGAGGCAACACTCCATTCACTTCACACAGTGAATTGAAGTGATGGAACAGACTGCTTCTCTTTCAGAGAAACGCATGTGAGTTTCTTCCTAATGCTTGCAAGTAGCTTAAGGCACTTTCAAAGGAAAGTGATTTTCTCAGAAAGGACAGCATTTAGAAAGTGAAGCAACACTCCATTCACTTCGCACAGTGAATTGAAGTGTTGGAACAGACTGTTTCTCTTTCAGAGAAACGCATGTGAGTTTCTTCCTAATGCTTGCAAGTAGCTTAAGGCACTTTCAAAGGAAAGTGATTTTCTCTGAAAGGACAGCATTTAGAAAGTGAAGCAACACTCCATTCACTTCGCACAATGAATTGAAGTGTTGGAACAGACTGCTTCTCTTTCAGAGAAACGCATGTGAGTTTCTGTTGAATGCTTGTAAGTAGCTTAAGGCACTTTCAAAGGAAAGTGATTTTCTCTGAAAGGACAGCATTTAGAAAGTGAAGCAACACTCCATTCCCTTCGTGCAGTGAATTGAAGTGTTGGAACAGAGTGCTTCTCTTTCATAGAAACACATTAGTGTTTCTTGTGAATGCTTGCAAGTTGCTTAAGGCACTTTCAAAGGAAAGTGATTTTCTGTGAAAGGACAGCATTTAGAAAGTGAAGCAACACTCCATTCACTTCGCACAGTGAATTGAAGTGTTGGAACAGACTGCTTCTCTTTCAGAGAAACGCATGTGAGTTTCTTCCTAATGCTTGCAATTAGCTTAAGGCACTTTCAAAGGAAAGTGATTTTCTCAGAAAGGACAGCATTTAGAAAGTGAAGCAACACTCCATTCACTTCGCACAGTGAATTGAAGTGTTGGAACAGACTGCTTCTCTTTCAGAGAAACGTATGTGTGTTTCTTCCTAATGCTTGCAAGTAGCTTAAGGCACTTTCAAAGGAAAGTGATTTTCTCTGAAAGGACAGCATTTAGAAAGTGAAGCAACACTCCATTCACTTCGCACAGTGAATTGAAGTGTTGGAACAGACTGCTTCTCTTTCAGAGAAACGCATGTGAGTGTCTGGTGAATGCTTGTAAGTAGCTTAAGGCACTTTCAAAGGAAAGTGATTTTCTCTGAAAGGACAGCATTTAGAAAGTGAAGCAACACTCCCTTCACTTCGAGCAGTGAATTGAAGTGTTGGAACAGACTGCTTCTCTTTCAGAGAAATGCATGTGAGTTTCTGTTGAATGCTTGCAAGTAGCTTAAGGCACTTTCAAAGGAAAGTGATTTTCTCTGAAAGGACAGCATTTAGAAAGTGAGGCAACACTCCATTCACTTCACACAGTGAACTGAAGTTTGGAACAGACTGCTTCTCTTTCAGAGAAACGCATGTGAGTTTCTTCCTAATGCTTGCAAGTAGCTTAAGGCACTTTCAAAGGAAAGTGATTTTCTCTGAAATGACAGCATTTAGAAAGTGAAGCAACACTCCATTCACTTCGCACAGTGAATTGAAGTGTTGGAACAGACTGCTTCTCTTTCAGAGAAACGCATGTGAGTTTCTTCCTAATGCTTGCAAGTAGCTTAAGGCACTTTCAAAGGAAAGTGATTTTCTCTGAAAGGACAGTATTTAGAAAGTGAAGCAACACTCCATTCACTTCGCACAGTGAATTGAAGTGTTGGAACAGACTGCTTCTCTTTCAGAGAAACGCATGTGAGTTTCTGTTGAATGCTTGTAAGTAGCTTACGGCACTTTCAAAGGAAAGTGATTTTCTCTGAAAGGACAGCATTTACAAAGTGAAGCAACACTCCGTTCACTTCGCACATTGAATTGAAGTGTTGGAACAGACTGCTTCTCTTTCAGAGAAACGCATGTGAGTTTCTGGTGAATGCTTGTAAGTAGCTTAAGGCACTTTCAAAGGAAAGTGATTTTCTCTGAAAGGACAGCATTTAGAAAGTGAAGCAACACTCCATTCACTTCGAACAGTGAATTGAAGTGTTGGAACAGACTGCTTCTATTTCAGAGATATGCATGTGAGTTTCTGGTGAATGCTTGTAAGTAGCTTAAGGCACTTTCAAAGGAAAGTGATTTTCTCTGAAAGGACAGCATTTAGAAAGTGAGGCAGCACTCCATTCACTTCACACAGTGAATTGAAGTGTTGGAACAGACTGCTTCTCTTTCAGAGAAACGCATGTGAGTTTCTTCCTAATGCTTGCAAGTAGCTTAAGGCACTTTCAAAGGAAAGTGATTTTCTCTGAAAGGACAGCATTTAGAAAGTGAGGCAACACTCCATTCACTTCGCACAGTGAATTGAAGTGTTGGAACAGACTGCTTCTCTTTCAGAGAATCGCATGTGAGTTTCTTCCTAATGCTTGCAAGTAGCTTAAGGCACTTTCAAAGGAAAGTGTTTTTGTCTGAAAGGACAGCATTTAGAACGTGAAGCAACACTCCATTCACTTCGCACAATGAATTGAAGTGTTGGAACCGACTGCTTCTCTTTCAGAGAAACGCATGTGAGTTTCTGGTGAATGCTTGTAAGAAGCTTAAGGCACTTTCAAAGGAAAGTGATTTTCTCTGAAAACACAGCATTTAGAAAGTGAAGCAACACTCCATTCCCTTCGTGCAGTGAATTGAAGTGTTGGAACAGAGTGCTTCTCTTTCATAGAAACGCATTAGTGTTTCTTTTGAATGCTTGCAAGTTGCTTAAGGCACTTTCAAAGGAAAGTGATTTTCTCTGAAAGGACATAATTTAGAAAGTGAAGCAACACTCCATTCACTTCGCACAGTGAATTGAAGTGTTGGAACAGACTGCTTCTCTTTCAGAGAAATGCATGTGAATTTCTGTTGAATGCTTGTAAGTAGCTTAAGGCACTTTCAAAGGAAAGTGATTTTCTCTGAAAGGACAGCATTTAGAAAGTGAAGCAACACTCCATTCACTTCGCACAGTGAATTGAAGTGTTGGAACAGACTGCTTCACTTTCAGAGAAACGCATGTGAGTTTCTGGTGAATGCTTGTAAGTAGCTTAAGGCACTTTCAAAGGAAAGTGATTTTCTCTGAGAGGACAGCATTTAGAAAGTGAGGCAACACTCCATTCACTTCACACAGTGAATTGAAGTGTTGGAACAGACTGCTTCTCTTTAAGAGAAACGCATGTGAGTTTCTTTCTAATGCTTGAAAGTAGCTTAAGGCACTTTCAAAGAAAAGTGATTTTCTCAGAAAGGACAGCATTTAGAAAGTGAAGCAACACTCCATTCACTTCGCACAGTGAATTGAAGTGTTGGAACAGACTGCTTCTCTTTCAGAGAAACGCATGTGAGTTTCTTCCTAATGCTTGCAAGTAGCTTAAGGCACTTTCAAAGAAAAGTGATTTTCTCAGAAAGGACAGCATTTAGAAAGTGAAGCAACACTCCATTCACTTCGCACAGTAAACTGAAGTGTTGGAACAGACTGCTTCTCTTTCAGAGAAACGCATGTGAGTTTCTGGTGAATGCTGGTAAGTAGCTTAAGGCACTTTCAAAGGAAAGTGATTTTCTCTGAAAGGACAGCATTTAGAAAGTGAAGCAACACTCCATTCCCTTCGTGCAGTGAATTGAAGTGTTGCAACAGAGTGCTTCTCTTTCATAGAAACGCATTAGTGTTTCTTGTGAATGCTTGCAAGTAGCTTAAGGCACTTTCAAAGGAAAGTGATTTTCTCTGAAAGGACATAATTTAGAAAGTGATGCAACACTCCATTCACTTCGTACAGTGAATTGAAGTGTTGGAACAGACTGCTTCTCTTTCAGAGAAACGCATGTGAGTTTCTGTTGAATGCTTGTAAGTAGCTTAAGGCACTTTCAAAGGAAAGTGATTTTCTCTGAAAGGACAGCATTTACAAAGTGAAGCAACACTCCATTCACTTCGCACAGTGAATTGAAGTGTTGGAACAGACTGCTTCTCTTTCAGAGAAACGCATGTGAGTTTCTGGTGAATGCTTGTAAGTAGCTTAAGGCACTTTCAAAGGAAAGTGATTTTCTCTGAAAGGACAGCATTTAGAAAGTGAAGCAACACTCCATTCACTTCGAACAGTGAATTGAAGTGTTGGAACAGACTGCTTCTATTTCAGAGATATGCATGTGAGTTTCTGGTGAATGCTTGTAAGTAGCTTAAGGCACTTTCAAAGGAAAGTCATTTTCTCTGAAAGGACAGCATTTAGAAAGTGAGGCAGCACTCCATTCACTTCACACAGTGAATTGAAGTGTTGGAACAGACTGCTTCTCTTTCAGAGAAACGCATGTGAGTTTCTTCCTAATGCTTGCAAGTAGCTTAAGGCACTTTCAAAGGAAAGTGATTTTCTCTGAAAGGACAGCATTTAGAAAGTGAGGCAACACTCCATTCACTTCGCACAGTGAATTGAAGTGTTGGAACAGACTGCTTCTCTTTCAGAGAAACGCATGTGAGTTTCTTCCTAATGCTTGCAAGTAGCTTAAGGCACTTTCAAAGGAAAGTGATTTTCTCTGAAAGGACAGCATTTAGAACGTGAAGCAACACTCCATTCACTTCGCACAGTGAATTGAAGTGTTGGAACAGACTGCTTCTCTTTCACAGAAATGCATGTGAGTTTCTGGTGAATGCTTGTAAGAAGCTTAAAGCACTTTCAAAGGAAAGTGATTTTCTCTGAAAGGACAGCATTTAGAAAGTGAAGCAACACTCCATTCACTTCGTGCAGTGAATTGAAGTGTTGGAACAGAGTGCTTCTCTTTCATAGAAACGCATTAGTGTTTCTTGTGAATGCTTGCAAGTTGCTTAAGGCACTTTCAAAGGAAAGTGATTTTCTCTGAAAGGACATAATTTAGAAAGTGAGGCAACACTCCATTCACTTCGCACAGTGAATTGAAGTGTTGGAACAGACTGCTTCTCTTTCAGAGAAATGCATGTGAGTTTCTGTTGAATGCTTGTAAGTAGCTTAAGGCACTTTCAAAGGAAAGTGATTTTCTCTGAGAGGACAGCATTTAGAAAGTGAAGCAACACTCCATTCACTTCGCACAGTGAATTGAAGTGTTGAAACAGACTGCTTCACTTTCAGAGAAACGCATGTGAGTTTCTGTTGAATGCTTGTAAGTAGCTTAAGGCACTTTCAAAGGAAAGTGATTTTCTCTGAGAGGACAGCATTTAGAAAGTGAGGCAACACTCCATTCACTTCACACAGTGAATTGAAGTGATGGAACAGACTGCTTCTCTTTCAGAGAAACGCATGTGAGTTTCTTCCTAATGCTTGCAAGTAGCTTAAGGCACTTTCAAAGGAAAGTGATTTTCTCAGAAAGGACAGCATTTAGAAAGTGAAGCAACACTCCATTCACTTCGCACAGTGAATTGAAGTGTTGGAACAGACTGTTTCTCTTTCAGAGAAACGCATGTGAGTTTCTTCCTAATGCTTGCAAGTAGCTTAAGGCACTTTCAAAGGAAAGTGATTTTCTCTGAAAGGACAGCATTTAGAAAGTGAAGCAACACTCCATTCACTTCGCACAATGAATTGAAGTGTTGGAACAGACTGCTTCTCTTTCAGAGAAACGCATGTGAGTTTCTGTTGAATGCTTGTAAGTAGCTTAAGGCACTTTCAAAGGAAAGTGATTTTCTCTGAAAGGACAGCATTTAGAAAGTGAAGCAACACTCCATTCCCTTCGTGCAGTGAATTGAAGTGTTGGAACAGAGTGCTTCTCTTTCATAGAAACACATTAGTGTTTCTTGTGAATGCTTGCAAGTTGCTTAAGGCACTTTCAAAGGAAAGTGATTTTCTGTGAAAGGACAGCATTTAGAAAGTGAAGCAACACTCCATTCACTTCGCACAGTGAATTGAAGTGTTGGAACAGACTGCTTCTCTTTCAGAGAAATGCATGTGAGTTTCTGTTGAATGCTTGTAAGTAGCTTAAGGCACTTTCAAAGGATAGTGATTTTCTCTGAAAGGACAGCATTTAGAAAGTGAAGCAACACTCCATTCACTTCGCACAGTGAATTGAAGTGTTGGAACAGACTGCTTCTCTTTCAGAGAAACGCATGTGAGTTTCTGTTGAATGCTTGTAAGTAACTTAAGGCACTTTCAAAGGAAAGTGATTTTCTCTGAGAGGACAGCATTTAGAAAGTGAGGCAACACTCCATTCACTTCACACAGTGAATAGAAGTGTTGGAACAGACTGCTTCTCTTTCAGAGAAACGCATGTGAGTTTCTTCCTAATGCTTGCAAGTAGCTTAAGGCACTTTCAAAGGAAAGTGATTTTCTCTGAAAGGACAGCATTTAGAAAGTGAGGCAGCACTCCATTCACTTCACACAGTGAATTGAAGTGTTGGAACAGACTGCTTCTCTTTCAGAGAAACGCATGTGAGTTTCTTCCTAATGCTTGCAAGTAGCTTAAGGCACTTTCAAAGGAAAGTGATTTTCTCTGAAAGGACAGCATTTAGAAAGTGAGGCAACACTCCATTCACTTCGCACAGTGAATTGAAGTGTTGGAACAGACTGCTTCTCTTTCAGAGAAACGCATGTGAGTTTCTTCCTAATGCTTGCAAGTAGCTTAAGGCACTTTCAAAGGAAAGTGATTTTCTCTGAAAGGACAGCATTTAGAACGTGAAGCAACACTCCATTCACTTCGCACAGTGAATTGAAGTGTTGGAACCGACTGCTTCTCTTTCAGAGAAACGCATGTGAGTTTCTGGTGAATGCTTGTAAGAAGCTTAAAGCACTTTCAAAGGAAAGTGATTTTCTCTGAAAGGACAGCATTTAGAAAGTGAAGCAACACTCCATTCACTTCGTGCAGTGAATTGAAGTGTTGGAACAGAGTGCTTCTCTTTCATAGAAACGCATTAGTGTTTCTTGTGAATGCTTGCAAGTTGCTTAAGGCACTTTCAAAGGAAAGTGATTTTCTCTGAAAGGACATAATTTAGAAAGTGAGGCAACACTCCATTCACTTCGCACAGTGAATTGAAGTGTTGGAACAGACTGCTTCTCTTTCAGAGAAATGCATGTGAGTTTCTGTTGAATGCTTGTAAGTAGCTTAAGGCACTTTCAAAGGAAAGTGATTTTCTCTGAGAGGACAGCATTTAGAAAGTGAAGCAACACTCCATTCACTTCGCACAGTGAATTGAAGTGTTGAAACAGACTGCTTCACTTTCAGAGAAACGCATGTGAGTTTCTGTTGAATGCTTGTAAGTAGCTTAAGGCACTTTCAAAGGAAAGTGATTTTCTCTGAGAGGACAGCATTTAGAAAGTGAGGCAACACTCCATTCACTTCACACAGTGAATTGAAGTGATGGAACAGACTGCTTCTCTTTCAGAGAAACGCATGTGAGTTTCTTCCTAATGCTTGCAAGTAGCTTAAGGCACTTTCAAAGGAAAGTGATTTTCTCAGAAAGGACAGCATTTAGAAAGTGAAGCAACACTCCATTCACTTCGCACAGTGAATTGAAGTGTTGGAACAGATTGTTTCTCTTTCAGAGAAACGCATGTGAGTTTCTTCCTAATGCTTGCAAGTAGCTTAAGGCACTTTCAAAGGAAAGTGATTTTCTCTGAAAGGACAGCATTTAGAAAGTGAAGCAACACTCCATTCACTTCGCACAATGAATTGAAGTGTTGGAACAGACTGCTTCTCCTTCAGAGAAACGCATGTGAGTTTCTGTTGAATGCTTGTAAGTAGCTTAAGGCACTTTCAAAGGAAAGTGATTTTCTCTGAAAGGACAGCATTTAGAAAGTGAAGCAACACTCCATTCCCTTCGTGCAGTGAATTGAAGTGTTGGAACAGAGTGCTTCTCTTTCATAGAAACACATTAGTGTTTCTTGTGAATGCTTGCAAGTTGCTTAAGGCACTTTCAAAGGAAAGTGATTTTCTGTGAAAGGACAGCATTTAGAAAGTGAAGCAACACTCCATTCACTTCGCACAGTGAATTGAAGTGTTGGAACAGACTGCTTCTCTTTCAGAGAAATGCATGTGAGTTTCTGTTGAATGCTTGTAAGTAGCTTAAGGCACTTTCAAAGGATAGTGATTTTCTCTGAAAGGACAGCATTTAGAAAGTGAAGCAACACTCCATTCACTTCGCACAGTGAATTGAAGTGTTGGAACAGACTGCTTCTCTTTCAGAGAAACGCATGTGAGTTTCTGTTGAATGCTTGTAAGTAACTTAAGGCACTTTCAAAGGAAAGTGATTTTCTCTGAGAGGACAGCATTTAGAAAGTGAGGCAACACTCCATTCACTTCACACAGTGAATAGAAGTGTTGGAACAGACTGCTTCTCTTTCAGAGAAACGCATGTGAGTTTCTTCCTAATGCTTGCAAGTAGCTTAAGGCACTTTCAAAGGAAAGTGATTTTCTCTGAAAGGACAGCATTTAGAAAGTGAGGCAGCACTCCATTCACTTCACACAGTGAATTGAAGTGTTGGAACAGACTGCTTCTCTTTCAGAGAAACGCATGTGAGTTTCTTCCTAATGCTTGCAAGTAGCTTAAGGCACTTTCAAAGGAAAGTGATTTTCTCTGAAAGGACAGCATTTAGAAAGTGAGGCAACACTCCATTCACTTCGCACAGTGAATTGAAGTGTTGGAACAGACTGCTTCTCTTTCAGAGAAACGCATGTGAGTTTCTTCCTAATGCTTGCAAGTAGCTTAAGGCACTTTCAAAGGAAAGTGATTTTCTCTGAAAGGACAGCATTTAGAACGTGAAGCAACACTCCATTCACTTCGCACAGTGAATTGAAGTGTTGGAACCGACTGCTTCTCTTTCAGAGAAACGCATGTGAGTTTCTGGTGAATGCTTGTAAGAAGCTTAAAGCACTTTCAAAGGAAAGTGATTTTCTCTGAAAGGACAGCATTTAGAAAGTGAAGCAACACTCCATTCACTTCGTGCAGTGAATTGAAGTGTTGGAACAGAGTGCTTCTCTTTCATAGAAACGCATTAGTGTTTCTTGTGAATGCTTGCAAGTTGCTTAAGGCACTTTCAAAGGAAAGTGATTTTCTCTGAAAGGACATAATTTAGAAAGTGAGGCAACACTCCATTCACTTCGCACAGTGAATTGAAGTGTTGGAACAGACTGCTTCTCTTTCAGAGAAATGCATGTGAGTTTCTGTTGAATGCTTGTAAGTAGCTTAAGGCACTTTCAAAGGAAAGTGATTTTCTCTGAGAGGACAGCATTTAGAAAGTGAAGCAACACTCCATTCACTTCGCACAGTGAATTGAAGTGTTGAAACAGACTGCTTCACTTTCAGAGAAACGCATGTGAGTTTCTGTTGAATGCTTGTAAGTAGCTTAAGGCACTTTCAAAGGAAAGTGATTTTCTCTGAGAGGACAGCATTTAGAAAGTGAGGCAACACTCCATTCACTTCACACAGTGAATTGAAGTGATGGAACAGACTGCTTCTCTTTCAGAGAAACGCATGTGAGTTTCTTCCTAATGCTTGCAAGTAGCTTAAGGCACTTTCAAAGGAAAGTGATTTTCTCAGAAAGGACAGCATTTAGAAAGTGAAGCAACACTCCATTCACTTCGCACAGTGAATTGAAGTGTTGGAACAGATTGTTTCTCTTTCAGAGAAACGCATGTGAGTTTCTTCCTAATGCTTGCAAGTAGCTTAAGGCACTTTCAAAGGAAAGTGATTTTCTCTGAAAGGACAGCATTTAGAAAGTGAAGCAACACTCCATTCACTTCGCACAATGAATTGAAGTGTTGGAACAGACTGCTTCTCTTTCAGAGAAACGCATGTGAGTTTCTGTTGAATGCTTGTAAGTAGCTTAAGGCACTTTCAAAGGAAAGTGATTTTCTCTGAAAGGACAGCATTTAGAAAGTGAAGCAACACTCCATTCCCTTCGTGCAGTGAATTGAAGTGTTGGAACAGAGTGCTTCTCTTTCATAGAAACACATTAGTGTTTCTTGTGAATGCTTGCAAGTTGCTTAAGGCACTTTCAAAGGAAAGTGATTTTCTCTGAAAGGACAGCATTTAGAAAGTGAAGCAACACTCCATTCACTTCGCACAGTGAATTGAAGTGTTGGAACAGACTGCTTCTCTTTCAGAGAAATGCATGTGAGTTTCTGTTGAATGCTTGTAAGTAGCTTAAGGCACTTTCAAAGGAAAGTGATTTTCTCTGAAAGGACAGCATTTAGAAAGTGAGGCAACACTCAATTCACTTCACCCAATGAACTGAAGTGTTGGAACAGACTGCTTCTCTTTCAGAGAAACGCATGTGAGTTTCTTCCTAATGCTTGCAAGTAGCTTAAGGCACTATCAAAGGAAAGTGATTTTCTCTGAAAGGACAGCATTTAGAAAGTGAAGCAACACTCCATTCACTTCGCTCAGTGAATTGAAGTGTTGGAACAGACTGCTTCTCTTTCAGAGAAACGCATGTGAGTTTCTTCCTAATGCTTGCAAGTAGCTTAAGGCACTTTCAAAGGAAAGTGATTTTCTCTGAAAGGACAGCATTTAGAAAGTGAAGCAACACTCCATTCACTTCGCACATTGAATTGAAGTGTTGGAACAGACTGCTTCTCTTTCAGAGAAACGCATGTGAGTTTCTGTTGAATGCTTGTAAGTAGCTTAAGGCACTTTCAAAGGAAAGTGATTTTCTCTGAAAGGACAGCATTTAGAAAATGAAGCAACATTCCATTCACTTCGCAGAGTGAATTGAAGTATTGGAACAGACGGCTTCTCTTTCAGAGAAACGCATGTGAGTTTCTGTTAAATGCTTGTAACTAGCTTAAGGCACTTTCAAAGGAAAGTGATTTTCTCTGAAAGCACAGCATTTAGAAAGTGAGGCAACACTCTATTCACTTCACACAGTGTATTGAAGTGTTGGAACAGACTGCTTCTCTTTCAGAAAAACACATGTGAGTTTCTTCCTAATGCTTGCAAGTAGCTTAAGGCACTTTCAAAGGAAAGTGATTTTCTCTGAAAGGACAGCATTTAGAAAATGAAGCAACACTCCGTTCACTTCGCACAGTGAATTGAAGTGTTGGAACCGACTGCTTCTCTTTCAGAGAAACGCATGTGAGTTTCTGCTGAATGCTTGTAAGAAGCCTAAGGCACTTTCAAAGGAAAGTGATTTTCTCTGAAAGGACAGCATTTAGAAAGTGAAGCAACACTCCATTCACTTCGCACAGTGAATTGAAGTGTTGGAACAGACTGCTTCTCTTTCAGAGAAATGCATGTGAGTTTCTGTTGAATGCTTGTAAGTAGCTTAAGGCACTTTCAAAGGATAGTGATTTTCTCTGAAAGGACAGCATTTAGAAAGTGAAGCAACACTCCATTCACTTCGCACAGTGAATTGAAGTGTTGGAACAGACTGCTTCTCTTTCAGAGAAACGCATGTGAGTTTCTGTTGAATGCTTGTAAGTAGCTTAAGGCACTTTCAAAGGAAAGTGATTTTCTCTGAGAGGACAGCATTTAGAAAGTGAGGCAACACTCCATTCACTTCACACAGTGAATAGAAGTGTTGGAACAGACTGCTTCTCTTTCAGAGAAACGCATGTGAGTTTCTTCCTAATGCTTGCAAGTAGCTTAAGGCACTTTCAAAGGAAAGTGATTTTCTCTGAAAGGACAGCATTTAGAAAGTGAGGCAACACTCCATTCACTTCGCACAGTGAATTGAAGTGTTGGAACAGACTGCTTCTCTTTCAGAGAAACGCATGTGAGTTTCTTCCTAATGCTTGCAAGTAGCTTAAGGCACTTTCAAAGGAAAGTGATTTTCTCTGAAAGGACAGCATTTAGAAAGTGAAGCAACACTCCATTCACTTCGCACAGTGAATTGAAGTGTTGGAACAGACTGCTTCTCTTTCAGAGAAATGCATGTGAGTTTCTGGTGAATGCTTGTAAGAAGCTAAAGGCACTTTCAAAGGAAAGTGATTGTCTCTGAAAGGACAGCATTTAGAAAGTGAAGCAACACTCCCTTCACTTCGAACAGTGAATTGAAGTGTTGGAACAGACTGCTTCTCTTTCAGAGAAATGCATGTGAGTTTCTGTTGAATGCTTGTAAGTAGCTTAAGGCACTTTCAAAGGAAAGTGATTTTCTCTGAAAGGACAGCATTTAGAAAGTGAGGCAACACTCAATTCACTTCACCCAATGAACTGAAGTGTTGGAACAGACTGCTTCTCTTTCAGAGAAACGCATGTGAGTTTCTTCCTAATGCTTGCAAGTAGCTTAAGGCACTATCAAAGGAAAGTGATTTTCTCTGAAAGGACAGCATTTAGAAAGTGAAGCAACACTCCATTCACTTCGCTCAGTGAATTGAAGTGTTGGAACAGACTGCTTCTCTTTCAGAGAAACGCATGTGAGTTTCTTCCTAATGCTTGCAAGTAGCTTAAGGCACTTTCAAAGGAAAGTGATTTTCTCTGAAAGGACAGCATTTAGAAAGTGAAGCAACACTCCATTCACTTCGCACATTGAATTGAAGTGTTGGAACAGACTGCTTCTCTTTCAGAGAAACGCATGTGAGTTTCTGTTGAATGCTTGTAAGTAGCTTAAGGCACTTTCAAAGGAAAGTGATTTTCTCTGAAAGGACAGCATTTAGAAAATGAAGCAACATTCCATTCACTTCGCAGAGTGAATTGAAGTATTGGAACAGACGGCTTCTCTTTCAGAGAAACGCATGTGAGTTTCTGTTAAATGCTTGTAACTAGCTTAAGGCACTTTCAAAGGAAAGTGATTTTCTCTGAAAGCACAGCATTTAGAAAGTGAGGCAACACTCTATTCACTTCACACAGTGTATTGAAGTGTTGGAACAGACTGCTTCTCTTTCAGAAAAACACATGTGAGTTTCTTCCTAATGCTTGCAAGTAGCTTAAGGCACTTTCAAAGGAAAGTGATTTTCTCTGAAAGGACAGCATTTAGAAAATGAAGCAACACTCCGTTCACTTCGCACAGTGAATTGAAGTGTTGGAACCGACTGCTTCTCTTTCAGAGAAACGCATGTGAGTTTCTGCTGAATGCTTGTAAGAAGCCTAAGGCACTTTCAAAGGAAAGTGATTTTCTCTGAAAGGACAGCATTTAGAAAGTGAAGCAACACTCCATTCACTTCGTGCAGTGAATTGAAGTGTTGGAACAGAGTGCTTCTCTTTCAGAGAAACGCATTAGTGTTTCTTGTGAATGCTTGCAAGTTGCTTAAGGCACTTTCAAAGGAAAGTGATTTTCTCTGAAAGGACATAATTTAGAAAGTGAAGCAACACTCCATTCACTTCGCACAGTGAATTGAAGTGTTGGAACAGACTGCTTCTCTTTCAGAGAAACGCATGTGAGTTTCTTCCTAATGCTTGTAAGTAGCTTAAGGCACTTTCAAAGGAAAGTGATTTTCTCTGAAAGGACAGCATTTAGAAAGTGAAGCAACACTCCATTCACTTCGCACAGTGAATTGAAGTGTTGGAACAGACTGCTTCTCTTTCAGAGAAGCGCATGTGAGTTTTTTGTGAATGCTTGAAAGTAGTTTAAGGCACTTTCAAAGGAAAGTGATTTTCTCTGAAAGGACAGCATTTAGAAAGTGAGGCAACACTCCATTCACTTCGCACAGTGAACAGAAGTGTTGGAACAGACTGCTTCTCTTTCAGAGAAACGCATGTGAGTTTCTTCCTAATGCTTGCAAGTAGCTTAAGGCACTTTCAAAGGAAAGTGATTTTCTCTGAAAGGACAGCATTTAGAAAGTGAACCAACACTCCATTCACTTCGTGCAGTGAATTGAAGTGTTGGAACAGAGTGCTTCTCTTTCATAGAAACGCATTAGTGTTTCTTGTGAATGCTTGCAAGTTGCTTAAGGCACTTTCAAAGGAAAGTGATTTTCTCTGAAAGGACATAATTTAGAAAGTGAAGCAACACTCCATTCACTTCGCACAGTGAATTGAAGTGTTGGAACAGACTGCTTTTCTTTCAGAGAAATGCATGTGAGTTTCTGTTGAATGCTTGTAAGTAGCTTAAGGCACTTTCAAAGGAAAGTGATTTTTTCTGAAAGGACAGCATTTAGAAAGTGAGGCAGCACTCCATTCACTTCACACAGTGAATTGAAGTGTTGGAACAGACTGCTTCTCTTTCAGAGAATCGCATGTGAGTTTCTTCCGAATGCTTGCAAGTAGCTTAAGGCACTTTCAAAGGAAAGTGATTTTCTCTGAAAGGACAGCATTTAGAAAGTGAGGCAACACTCCATTCACTTCGCACAGTGAATTGAAGTGTTGGAACAGAGTGCTTCTCTTTCATAGAAACACATTAGTGTTTCTTGTGAATGCTTGCAAGTTGCTTAAGGCACTTTCAAAGGAAAGTGATTTTCTCTGAAAGGACATAATTTAGAAAGTGAAGCAACACTCCATTCACTTCGCACAGTGAATTGAAGTGTTGGAACAGACTGCTTCTCTTTCAGAGAAGTGCATGTGAGTTTCTGTTGAATGCTTGTAAGTAGCTTAAGGCACTTTCAAAGGAAAGTGATTTTCTCTGAAAGGACAGCATTTAGAAAGTGAAGCAACACTCCATTCACTTCGCACAGTGAATTGAAGTGTTGGAACAGACTGCTTCTCTTTCAGAGAAACGCATGTGAGTTTCTTCCTAATGCTTGCAAGTAGCTTAAGGCACTTTCAAAGGAAAGTGATTTTCTCTGAGAGGACAGCATTTAGAAAGTGAGGCAACACTCCATTCACTTCACACAGTGAATTGAAGTGTTGGAACAGACTGCTTCACTTTCAGAGAAACGCATGTGAGTTTCTTCCTAATGCTTGCAAGTAGCTTAAGGCACTTTCAAAGGAAAGTGATTTTCTCTGAAAGGACAGCATTTAGAAAGTGAAGCAACACTCCTTTCACTTCGCACAGTGAATTGAAGTGTTGGAACAGACTGCTTCTCTTTCAGAGAAACGCATGTGAGTTTCTTCCTAATGCTTGCAAGTAGCTTAAGGCACTTTCAAAGGAAAGTGATTTTCTCTGAAAGGACAGCATTTAGAAAGTGAAGCAACACTCCACTCACTTCGCACATTGAATTGAAGTGTTGGCACAGACTGCTTCTCATTCAGAGAAACGCAGGTGATTTTCTGTTGAATGCTTGTAAGTAGCTTAAGGCACTTTCAAAGGAAAGTGATTTTCTCTGAAAGGACATCATTTAGAAAGTGAAGCAAAACTCCATTCACTTCGCAGAGTGAATTGAAGTGTTGGAACAGACTGCTTCACTTTCAGAGAAACGCATGTGACTCTGTTGAAAGCTTGTAAGTAGCTTAAGGCACTTTCAAAGGAAAGTGATTTTCTCTGAGAGGACAGCATTTAGAAAGTGAAGCAACACTCCATTCACTTCGCACAGTGAACAGAAGTGTTGGAACAGACTGCTTCTCTTTCAGAGAAACGCATGTGAGTTTCTTCCTAATGCTTGCAAGTAGCTTAAGGCACTTTCAAAGGAAAGTGATTTTCTCTGAAAGGACAGCATTTAGAAAGTGAACCAACACTCCATTCACTTCGTGCAGTGAATTGAAGTGTTGGAACAGAGTGCTTCTCTTTCATAGAAACGCATTAGTGTTTCTTGTGAATGCTTGCAAGTTGCTTAAGGCACTTTCAAAGGAAAGTGATTTTCTCTGAAAGGACATAATTTAGAAAGTGAAGCAACACTCCATTCACTTCGCACAGTGAATTGAAGTGTTGGAACAGACTGCTTTTCTTTCAGAGAAATGCATGTGAGTTTCTGTTGAATGCTTGTAAGTAGCTTAAGGCACTTTCAAAGGAAAGTGATTTTTTCTGAAAGGACAGCATTTAGAAAGTGAGGCAGCACTCCATTCACTTCACACAGTGAATTGAAGTGTTGGAACAGACTGCTTCTCTTTCAGAGAATCGCATGTGAGTTTCTTCCGAATGCTTGCAAGTAGCTTAAGGCACTTTCAAAGGAAAGTGATTTTCTCTGAAAGGACAGCATTTAGAAAGTGAGGCAACACTCCATTCACTTCGCACAGTGAATTGAAGTGTTGGAACAGAGTGCTTCTCTTTCATAGAAACACATTAGTGTTTCTTGTGAATGCTTGCAAGTTGCTTAAGGCACTTTCAAAGGAAAGTGATTTTCTCTGAAAGGACATAATTTAGAAAGTGAAGCAACACTCCATTCACTTCGCACAGTGAATTGAAGTGTTGGAACAGACTGCTTCTCTTTCAGAGAAGTGCATGTGAGTTTCTGTTGAATGCTTGTAAGTAGCTTAAGGCACTTTCAAAGGAAAGTGATTTTCTCTGAAAGGACAGCATTTAGAAAGTGAAGCAACACTCCATTCACTTCGCACAGTGAATTGAAGTGTTGGAACAGACTGCTTCTCTTTCAGAGAAACGCATGTGAGTTTCTTCCTAATGCTTGCAAGTAGCTTAAGGCACTTTCAAAGGAAAGTGATTTTCTCTGAGAGGACAGCATTTAGAAAGTGAGGCAACACTCCATTCACTTCACACAGTGAATTGAAGTGTTGGAACAGACTGCTTCACTTTCAGAGAAACGCATGTGAGTTTCTTCCTAATGCTTGCAAGTAGCTTAAGGCACTTTCAAAGGAAAGTGATTTTCTCTGAAAGGACAGCATTTAGAAAGTGAAGCAACACTCCTTTCACTTCGCACAGTGAATTGAAGTGTTGGAACAGACTGCTTCTCTTTCAGAGAAACGCATGTGAGTTTCTTCCTAATGCTTGCAAGTAGCTTAAGGCACTTTCAAAGGAAAGTGATTTTCTCTGAAAGGACAGCATTTAGAAAGTGAAGCAACACTCCACTCACTTCGCACATTGAATTGAAGTGTTGGCACAGACTGCTTCTCATTCAGAGAAACGCAGGTGATTTTCTGTTGAATGCTTGTAAGTAGCTTAAGGCACTTTCAAAGGAAAGTGATTTTCTCTGAAAGGACATCATTTAGAAAGTGAAGCAAAACTCCATTCACTTCGCAGAGTGAATTGAAGTGTTGGAACAGACTGCTTCACTTTCAGAGAAACGCATGTGACTCTGTTGAAAGCTTGTAAGTAGCTTAAGGCACTTTCAAAGGAAAGTGATTTTCTCTGAGAGGACAGCATTTAGAAAGTGAAGCAACACTCCATTCACTTCGCACAGTGAATTGAAGTGTTGGAACAGACTGCTTCACTTTCAGAGAAACGCATGTGAGTTTCTGTTGAATGCTTGTAAGTAGCTTAAGGCACTTTCAAAGGAAATTGATTTTCTCTGAGAGGACAGCATTTAGAAAGTGAGGCAACACTCCATTCACTTCACACAGTGAATTGAAGTGATGGAACAGACTGCTTCTCTTTCAGAGAAACGCATGTGAGTTTCTTCCTAATGCTTGCAAGTAGCTTAAGGCACTTTCAAAGGAAAGTGATTTTCTCAGAAAGGACAGCATTTAGAAAGTGAAGCAACACTCCATTCACTTCGCACAGTGAATTGAAGTGTTGGAACAGACTGCTTTTCTTTCAGAGAAATGCATGTGAGTTTCTGTTGAATGCTTGTAAGTAGCTTAAGGCACTTTCAAAGGAAAGTGATTTTTTCTGAAAGGACAGCATTTAGAAAGTGAGGCAGCACTCCATTCACTTCACACAGTGAATTGAAGTGTTGGAACAGACTGCTTCTCTTTCAGAGAAACGCATGTGAGTTTCTTCCGAATGCTTGCAAGTAGCTTAAGGCACTTTCAAAGGAAAGTGATTTTCTCTGAAAGGACAGCATTTAGAAAGTGAGGCAACACTCCATTCACTTCGCACAGTGAATTGAAGTGTTGGAACAGACTGCTTCTCTTTCATAGAAACGCATTAGTGTTTCTTGTGAATGCTTGCAAGTTGCTTAAGGCACTTTCAAAGGAAAGTGATTTTCTCTGAAAGGACATAATTTAGAAAGTGAAGCAACACTCCATTCACTTCGCACAGTGAATTGAAGTGTTGGAACAGACTGCTTCTCTTTCAGAGAAATGCATGTGAGTTTCTGTTGAATGCTTGTAAGTAGCTTAAGGCACTTTCAAAGGAAAGTGATTTTCTCTGAAAGGACAGCATTTAGAAAGTGAAGCAACACTCCATTCACTTCGCACAGTGAATTGAAGTGTTGGAACAGACTGCTTCTCTTTCAGAGAAACGCATGTGAGTTTCTTCCTAATGCTTGCAAGTAGCTTAAGGCACTTTCAAAGGAAAGTGATTTTCTCTGAGAGGACAGCATTTAGAAAGTGAGGCAACACTCCATTCACTTCACACAGTGAATTGAAGTGTTGGAACAGACTGCTTCTCTTTCAGAGAAACACATGTGAGATTCTTCCTAATGCTTGCAAGTAGCTTAAGGCACTTTCAAAGGAAAGTGATTTTCTCTGAGAGGACAGCATTTAGAAAGTGAAGCAACACTCCATTCACTTCGCACATTGAATTGAAGTGTTGGCACAGACTGCTTCTCATTCAGAGAAACGCAGGTGATTTTCTGTTGAATGCTTGTAAGTAGCTTAAGGCACTTTCAAAGGAAAGTGATTTTCTCTGAAAGGACAGCATTTAGAAAGTGAAGCAAAACTCCATTCACTTCGCAGAGTGAATTGAAGTGTTGGAACAGACTGCTTCACTTTCAGAGAAACGCATGTCAGTCTGTTGAAAGCTTGTAAGTAGCTTAAGGCACTTTCAAAGGAAAGTGATTTTCTCTGAGAGGACAGCATTTAGAAAGTGAAGCAACACTCCATTCACTTCGCACAGTGAATTGAAGTGTTGGAACAGACTGCTTCACTTTCAGAGAAACGCATGTGAGTTTCTGTTGAATGCTTGTAAGTAGCTTAAGGCACTTTCAAAGGAAAGTGATTTTCTCTGAGAGGACAGCATTTAGAAAGTGAGGCAACACTCCATTCACTTCACACAGTGAATTGAAGTGATGGAACAGACTGCTTCTCTTTCAGAGAAACGCATGTGAGTTTCTTCCTAATGCTTGCAAGTAGCTTAAGGCACTTTCAAAGGAAAGTGATTTTCTCAGAAAGGACAGCATTTAGAAAGTGAAGCAACACTCCATTCACTTCGCACAGTGAATTGAAGTGTTGGAACAGACTGCTTTTCTTTCAGAGAAATGCATGTGAGTTTCTGTTGAATGCTTGTAAGTAGCTTAAGGCACTTTCAAAGGAAAGTGATTTTTTCTGAAAGGACAGCATTTAGAAAGTGAGGCAGCACTCCATTCACTTCACACAGTGAATTGAAGTGTTGGAACAGACTGCTTCTCTTTCAGAGAAACGCATGTGAGTTTCTTCCGAATGCTTGCAAGTAGCTTAAGGCACTTTCAAAGGAAAGTGATTTTCTCTGAAAGGACAGCATTTAGAAAGTGAGGCAACACTCCATTCACTTCGCACAGTGAATTGAAGTGTTGGAACAGACTGCTTCTCTTTCATAGAAACGCATTAGTGTTTCTTGTGAATGCTTGCAAGTTGCTTAAGGCACTTTCAAAGGAAAGTGATTTTCTCTGAAAGGACATAATTTAGAAAGTGAAGCAACACTCCATTCACTTCGCACAGTGAATTGAAGTGTTGGAACAGACTGCTTCTCTTTCAGAGAAATGCATGTGAGTTTCTGTTGAATGCTTGTAAGTAGCTTAAGGCACTTTCAAAGGAAAGTGATTTTCTCTGAAAGGACAGCATTTAGAAAGTGAAGCAACACTCCATTCACTTCGCACAGTGAATTGAAGTGTTGGAACAGACTGCTTCTCTTTCAGAGAAACGCATGTGAGTTTCTTCCTAATGCTTGCAAGTAGCTTAAGGCACTTTCAAAGGAAAGTGATTTTCTCTGAGAGGACAGCATTTAGAAAGTGAGGCAACACTCCATTCACTTCACACAGTGAATTGAAGTGTTGGAACAGACTGCTTCTCTTTCAGAGAAACACATGTGAGATTCTTCCTAATGCTTGCAAGTAGCTTAAGGCACTTTCAAAGGAAAGTGATTTTCTCTGAAAGGACATCATTTAGAAAGTGAAGCAACACTCCATTCACTTCGCACAGTGAATTGAAGTGTTGGAACAGACTGCTTCTCTTTCAGAGAAACGCATGTGAGTTTCTTCCTAATGCTTGCAAGTAGCTTAAGGCACTTTCAAAGGAAAGTGATTTTCTCTGAAAGGACAGCATTTAGAAAGTGAAGCAACACTCCATTCACTTCGCACATTGAATTGAAGTGTTGGCACAGACTGCTTCTCATTCAGAGAAACGCAGGTGATTTTCTGTTGAATGCTTGTAAGTAGCTTAAGGCACTTTCAAAGGAAAGTGATTTTCTCTGAAAGGACAGCATTTAGAAAGTGAAGCAAAACTCCATTCACTTCGCAGAGTGAATTGAAGTGTTGGAACAGACTGCTTCACTTTCAGAGAAACGCATGTCAGTCTGTTGAAAGCTTGTAAGTAGCTTAAGGCACTTTCAAAGGAAAGTGATTTTCTCTGAGAGGACAGCATTTAGAAAGTGAAGCAACACTCCATTCACTTCGCACAGTGAATTGAAGTGTTGGAACAGACTGCTTCACTTTCAGAGAAACGCATGTGAGTTTCTGTTGAATGCTTGTAAGTAGCTTAAGGCACTTTCAAAGGAAAGTGATTTTCTCTGAGAGGACAGCATTTAGAAAGTGAGGCAACACTCCATTCACTTCACACAGTGAATTGAAGTGATGGAACAGACTGCTTCTCTTTCAGAGAAACGCATGTGAGTTTCTTCCTAATGCTTGCAAGTAGCTTAAGGCACTTTCAAAGGAAAGTGATTTTCTCAGAAAGGACAGCATTTAGAAAGTGAAGCAACACTCCATTCACTTCGCACAGTGAATTGAAGTGTTGGAACAGACTGCTTCTCTTTCAGAGAAACGCATGTGAGTTTCTTCCTAATGCTTGCAAGTAGCTTAAGGCACTTTCAAAGGAAAGTGATTTTCTCTGAAAGGACAGCATTTAGAAAGTGAAGCAACACTCCATTCACTTCGCACAGTGAATTGAAGTGTTGGAACAGACTGCTTCTCTTTCAGAGAAACACATGTGAGTTTCTGTTTAATGCTTGTAAGTAGCTTAAGGCACTTTCAAAGGAAAGTGATTTTCTCTGACAGGACAGCATTTAGAAAGTGAAGCAACACTCCATTCCCTTCGTGCAGTGAATTGAAGTGTTGGAACAGAGTGCTTCTCTTTCATAGAAACGCATTAGTGTTTCTTGTGAATGCTTGCAAGTTGCTTAAGGCACTTTCAAAGGAAAGTGATTTTCTCTGAAAGGACATAATTTAGAAAGTGAAGCAACACTCCATTCACTTCGCACAGTGAATTGAAGTGTTGGAACAGACTGCTTCTCTTTCAGAGAAATGCATGTGAGTTTCTGTTGAATGCTTGTAAGTATCTTAAGACACTTTCAAAGGAAAGTGATTTTCTCTGAAAGGACAGCATTTAGAAAGTGAAGCAACACTCCATTCACTTCGCACAGTGAATTGAAGTGTTGGAACAGACTGCTTCTCTTTCAGAGAAACGCATGTGAGTTTCTGTTGAATGCTTGTAAGTAGCTTAAGGCACTTTCAAAGGAAAGTGATTTTCTCTGAGAGGACAGCATTTAGAAAGTGAGGCAACACTCCATTCACTTCACACAGTGAATTGAAGTGTAGGAACAGACTGCTTCTCTTTCACAGAAACGCATATGAGTTTCTTCCTAATGCTTGCAAGTAGCTTAAGGCACTTTCAAAGGAAAGTGATTTTCTCAGAAAGGACAGCATTTAGAAAGTGAAGCAACACTCCATTCACTTCGCACAGTGAATTGAAGTGTTGGAACAGACTGCTTCTCTTTCAGAGAAACGCATGTGAGTTTCTTCCTAATGCTTGTAAGTAGCTTAAGGCACTTTCAAAGGAAAGTGATTTTCTCTGAAAGGACAGCATTTAGAAAGTGAAGCAACACTCCATTCACTTCGCACAGTGAATTGAAGTGTTGGAACAGACTGCTTCTCTTTCAGAGAAATGCATGTGAGTTTCTGGTGAATGCTTGTAAATAGCTTAAGGCACTTTCAAAGGAAAGTGATTTTCTCTAAAAGGACAGCATTTAGAAAGTGAAGCAACACTCCCTTCACTTCGAACAGTGAATTGAAGTGTTGGAACAGACTGCTTCTCTTTCAGAGAAATGCATGTGAGTTTCTGGTGAATGCTTGTAAGTAGCTTAAGGCACTTTCAAACGAAAGTGATTTTCTCTGAAAGGACAGCATTTAGAAAGTGAGGCAACACTCAATTCACTTCACACAGTGAACTGAAGTGTTGGAACAGACTGCTTTTCTTTCAGAGAAACGCATGTGAGTTTCTTCCTAATGCTTGCAAGTAGCTTAAGGCACTTTCAAAGGAAAGTGATTTTCTCTGAAAGGACAGCATTTAGAAAGTGAAGCAACACTCCATTCACTTCGCACAGTGAATTGAAGTGTTGGAACAGACTGCTTCTCTTTCAGAGAAACGCATGTGAGTTTCTTCCTAATGCTTGCAAGTAGCTTAAGGCACATTCAAAGAAAGTGATTTTCTCTGAAAGGACAGCATTTAGAAATTGAAGCAACACTCCATTCACTTCGCACATTGAATTGAAGTGTTGGAACAGACTGCTTCTCTTTCAGAGAAACGCATGTGAGTTTCTGGTGAATGCTTGTAAGAAGCTTAAGGCACTTTCAAAGGAAAGTGATTTTCTCTGAAAGGACAGCATTTAGAAAGTGAAGCAACACTCCATTCACTTCGTGCAGTGAATTGAAGTGTTGGAACAGAGTGCTTCTCTTTCATAGAAACGCATTAGTGTTTCTTGTGAATGCTTGCAAGTTGCTTAAGGCACTTTCAAAGGAAAGTGATTTTCTCTGAAAGGACAGCATTTAGAAAGTGAAGCAACACTCCATTCACTTCGCACAGTGAATTGAACTGTTGGAACAGACTGCTTCTCTTTCAGAGAAATGCATGTGAGTTTCTGGTGAATGCTTGTAAGTAGCTTAAGGCACTTTCAAAGGAAAGTGATTTTCTCTGAAAGGACAGCATTTAGAAAGTGAGGCAGCACTCCATTCACTTCACACAGTGAATTGAAGTGTTGGAACAGACTGCTTCTCTTTCAGAGAAACGCATGTGAGTTTCTTCCTAATGCTTGCAAGTAGCTTAAGGCACTTTCAAAGGAAAGTGATTTTCTCTGAAAGGACAGCATTTAGAAAGTGAGGCAACACTCCATTCACTTCGCACAGTGAATTGAAGTGTTGGAACAGACTGCTTCTCTTTCAGAGAAACGCATGTGAGTTTCTTCCTAATGTTTGCAAGTAGCTTAAGGCACTTTCAAAGGAAAGTGATTTTCTCTGAAAGGACAGCATTTAGAAAGTGAAGCAATACACCATTCACTTCGCACAGTGAATTGAAGTGTTGGAACCGAGTGATTCTCTTTCAGTGAAACGCATGTGAGTTTCTGGTGAATGCTTGTAAGAAGCTTAAGGCACTTTCAAAGGAAAGTGATTTTCTCTGAAAGGACAGTATTTAGAAAGTGAAGCAACACTCCATTCCCTTCGTGCAGTGAATTGAAGTGTTGGAACAGAGTGCTTCTCTTTCATAGAAACGCATTAGTGTTTCTTGTGAATGCTTGCAAGTTGCTTAAGGCACTTTCAAAGGAAAGTGATTTTCTCTGAAAGGACATAATTTAGAAAGTAAAGCAACACTCCATTCACTTCGCACAGTGAATTGAAGTGTTGGAACAGACTGCTTCTCTTTCAGAGAAATGCATGTGAGTTTCTGTTGAATGCTTGTAAGTAGCTTAAGGCACTTTCAAAGGAAAGTGATTTTCTCTGAAAGGACAGCATTTAGAAAGTGAAGCAACACTCCATTCACTTCGCACAGTGAATTGAAGTGTTGGAACAGACTGCTTCACTTTCAGAGAAACACATGTGAGCTTCTGTTGAATGCTTGTAAGTAGCTTAAGGCACTTTCAAAGGAAAGTGATTTTCTCTGAAAGGACAGCATTTAGAAAGTGAGGCAACACTCCATTCACTTCGCACAGTGAATTGAAGTGTTGGAACAGACTGCTTCTCTTTCAGAGAAACGCATGTGAGTTTCTTCCTAATGCTTGCAAGTAGCTTAAGGCACTTTCAAAGGAAAGTGATTTTCTCTGAAAGGACAGCATTTAGAAAGTGAAGCAACACTCCATTCACTTCGCACAGTGAATTGAAGTGTTGGAACAGACTGCTTCTCTTTCAGAGAAATGCATGTGAGTTTCTGTTGAATGCTTGTAAGTAGCTTAAGGCACTTTCAAAGGAAAGTGATTTTCTCTGAAAGGACAGCATTTAGAAAGTGAGGCAACACTCCCTTCACTTCGAACAGTGAATTGCAGTGTTGGAACAGACTGCTTCTCTTTCAGAGAAATGCATGTGAGTTTCTGTTGAATGCTTGTAAGTAGCTTAAGGCACTTTCAAAGAAAAGTGATTTTCTCTGAAAGGACAGCATTTAGAAAGGGAAGCAATACTCCATTACTTCGCAGAGTGAATTGAAGTATTGGAACAGACTGCTTCTCTTTCAGAGAAACGCATGTGAGTTTCTGTTAAATGCTTGTAAGTAGCTTAAGGCACTTTCAAAGGAAAGTGATTTTCTCTGAAAGGACAGCAATTAGAAAGTGAGGCAACACTCTATTCACTTCACACAGTGAATTGAAGGGATGGAACAGACTGCTTCTCTTTCAGAGAAACGCATGTGAGTTTCTTCCTAATGCTTGCAAGTAGCTTAAGGAACTATCAAAGGAAAGTGATTTTCTCTGAAAGGACAGCATTTAGAAAGTGAGGCAACACTCCATTCACTTCGCACAGTGAATTGAAGTGTTGGAACAGACTGCTTCTCTTTCAGAGAAACGCATGTGAGTTTCTTCCTAATGCTTGCAAGTAGCTTAAGGCACTTTCAAAGGAAAGTGATTTCCTCTGAAAGGACAGCATTTAGAAAGTGAGGCAGCACTCCATTCACTTCGTGCAGTGAACTGAAGTGTTGGAACAGAGTGCTTCTCTTTCATAGAAACGCATTAGTGTTTCTTGTGAATGCTAACAAGTTGCTTAAGGCACTTTCAAAGGAAAGTGATTTTCTCTGAAAGGACATAATTTAGAAAGTGAAGCAAAACTCCATTCACTTCGCACAGTGAATTGAAGTGTTGGAACAGACTGCTTCTCTTTCAGAGAAATGCATGTGAGTTTCTGTTGAATGCTTGTAAGTAGCTTAAGGCACTTTCAAAGGAAAGTGATTTTCTCAGAAAGGACAGCATTTAGAAAGTGAAGCAACACTCCATTCACTTCGCACAGTGAATTGAAGTGTTGGAACAGACTGCTTCACTTTCAGAGAAACACATGTGAGTTTCTGTTGAATGCTTGTAAGTAGCTTAAGGCACTTTCAAAGGAAAGTGATTTTCTCTGAGAGGACAGCATTTAGAAAGTGAGGCAACACTCCATTCACTTCACACAGTGAATTGAAGTGTTGGAACAAACTGCTTCTCTTTCAGAGAAACGCATGTGAGTTTCTTCCTAATGCTTGCAAGTAGCTTAAGGCACTTTCAAAGGAAAGTTATTTTCTCTGAAAAGACATAATTTAGAAAGTGAAGCAACACTCCATTCACTTCGCACAGTGAATTGAAGTGTTGGAACAGACTGCTTCTCTTTCAGAGAAACGCATGTGAGTTTCTTACTAATGCTTGCAAGTAGCTTAAGGCACTTTCAAAGGAAAGTGATTTTCTCTGAAAGGACAGCATTTCGAAAGTGAAGCAACACTCCATTCACTTCACACAGTGAATTGAAGTGTTGGAACAGACTGCTTCTCTTTCAGAGAAACGCATGTGAGTTTCTGGTGAATGCTTGTAAGTAGCTTAAGGCACTTTCAAAGGAAAGTGATTTTCTCTGAAAGGACAGCATTTAGAAAGTAAGCAACACTCCATTCCCTTCGTGCAGTGAATTGAAGTGTTGGAACAGAGTGCTTCTCTTTCATAGAAACGCATTAGTGTTTCTTGTGAATGCTTGCAAGTTGCTTAAGGCACTTTCAAAGGAAAGTGATTTTCTCTGAAAGGACAGCATTTAGAAAGTGAAGCAACACTCCATTCACTTCGCACAGTGAATTGAAGTGTTGGAACAGACTGCTTCACTTTCAGAAAAATGCATGTGAGTTTCTGTTGAATGCTTGTAAGTAGCTTAAGGCACTTTCAAAGGAAAGTGATTTTCTCTGAGAGGACAGCATTTAGAAAGTGAGGCAACACTCCATTCACTTCACACAGTGAATTGAAGTCTTGGAACAGACTGCTTCTCTTTCAGAGAAACACATGTGAGTTTCTTCCTAATGCTTGCAAGTAGCTTAAGGCACTTTCAGAGGAAAGTGTTTTTCTCAGAAAGGACAGCATTTAGAAAGTGAAGCAACACTCCATTCACTTCGCACAGTGAATTGTAGTGTTGGAACAGACTGCTTCTCTTTCAGAGAAACGCATGTGAGTTTCTGTTAAATGCTTGTAAGTAGCTTAAGGCACTTTCAAAGGAAAGTGATTTTCTCTGAAAGGACAGCAATTAGAAAGTGAGGCAACACTCTATTCACTTCACACAGTGAATTGAAGGGATGGAACAGACTGCTTCTCTTTCAGAGAAACGCATGTGAGTTTCTTCCTAATGCTTGCAAGTAGCTTAAGGAACTATCAAAGGAAAGTGATTTTCTCTGAAAGGACAGCATTTAGAAAGTGAGGCAACACTCCATTCACTTCGCACAGTGAATTGAAGTGTTGGAACAGACTGCTTCTCTTTCAGAGAAACGCATGTGAGTTTCTTCCTAATGCTTGCAAGTAGCTTAAGGCACTTTCAAAGGAAAGTGATTTCCTCTGAAAGGACAGCATTTAGAAAGTGAAGCAACACTCCATTCACTTCGTCCAGTGAATTGAAGTGTTGGAACAGAGTGCTTCTCTTTCATAGAAACGCATTAGTGTTTCTTGTGAATGCTTGCAAGTTGCTTAAGGCACTGTCAAAGGAAAGTGATTTTCTCTGAAAGGACATAATTTAGAAAGTGAAGCAACACTCCATTCACTTCGCACAGTGAATTGAAGTGTTGGAACAGACTGCTTCTCTTTCAGAGAAATGCATGTGAGTTTCTGTTGAATGCTTGTAAGTAGCTGAAGGCACTTTCAAAGGAAAGTGATTTTCTCTGAAAGGACAGCATTTAGAAAGTGAAGCAACACTCCATTCACTTCGCAGAGTGAATTGAAGTGTTGGAACAGACTGCTTCACTTTCAGAGAAACGCATGTGAGTTTCTGTTGAATGCTTGTAAGTAGCTTAAGGCACTTTCAAAGGAAAGTGATTTTCTCTGAAAGGACAGCATTTAGAAAGTGAGGCAGCACTCCATTCACTTCACACAGTGAATTGAAGTGTTGGAACAGACTGCTTCTCTTTCAGAGAAACGCATGTGAGTTTCTTCCGAATGCTTGCAAGTAGCTTAAGGCACTTTCAAAGGAAAGTGATTTTCTCTGAAAGGACAGCATTTAGAAAGTGAGGCAACACTCCATTCACTTCGCACAGTGAATTGAAGTGTTGGAACAGACTGCTTCTCTTTCAGAGAAACGCATGTGAGTTTCTTCCTAATGCTTGCAAGTAGCTTAAGGCAATTTTAAAGGAAAGTGATTTTCTCTGAAAGGACAGCATTTAGAACGTGAAGCAACACTCCCTTCACTTCGCACAGTGAATTGAAGTGTTGGAACCGACTGCTTCTCTTTCAGAGAAACGCATGTGAGTTTCTGGTGAATGCTTGTAAGAAGCTTAAGGCACTTTCAAAGGAAAGTGATTTTCTCTGAAAGGACAGCATTTAGAAAGTGAAGCAACACTCCATTCACTTCGTGCAGTGAACTGAAGTGTTGGAACAGAGTGCTTCTCTTTCATAGAAACGCATTAGTGTTTCTTGTGAATGCTAACAAGTTGCTTAAGGCACTTTCAAAGGAAAGTGATTTTCTCTGAAAGGACATAATTTAGAAAGTGAAGCAAAACTCCATTCACTTCGCACAGTGAATTGAAGTGTTGGAACAGACTGCTTCTCTTTCAGAGAAATGCATGTGAGTTTCTGTTGAATGCTTGTAAGTAGCTTAAGGCACTTTCAAAGGAAAGTGATTTTCTCAGAAAGGACAGCATTTAGAAAGTGAAGCAACACTCCATTCACTTCGCACAGTGAATTGAAGTGTTGGAACAGACTGCTTCACTTTCAGAGAAACACATGTGAGTTTCTGTTGAATGCTTGTAAGTAGCTTAAGGCACTTTCAAAGGAAAGTGATTTTCTCTGAGAGGACAGCATTTAGAAAGTGAGGCAACACTCCATTCACTTCACACAGTGAATTGAAGTGTTGGAACAAACTGCTTCTCTTTCAGAGAAACGCATGTGAGTTTCTTCCTAATGCTTGCAAGTAGCTTAAGGCACTTTCAAAGGAAAGTGATTTTCTCTGAAAAGACATAATTTAGAAAGTGAAGCAACACTCCATTCACTTCGCACAGTGAATTGAAGTGTTGGAACAGACTGCTTCTCTTTCAGAGAAACGCATGTGAGTTTCTTACTAATGCTTGCAAGTAGCTTAAGGCACTTTCAAAGGAAAGTGATTTTCTCTGAAAGGACAGCATTTCGAAAGTGAAGCAACACTCCATTCACTTCACACAGTGAATTGAAGTGTTGGAACAGACTGCTTCTCTTTCAGAGAAACGCATGTGAGTTTCTGGTGAATGCTTGTAAGTAGCTTAAGGCACTTTCAAAGGAAAGTGATTTTCTCTGAAAGGACAGCATTTAGAAAGTAAGCAACACTCCATTCCCTTCGTGCAGTGAATTGAAGTGTTGGAACAGAGTGCTTCTCTTTCATAGAAACGCATTAGTGTTTCTTGTGAATGCTTGCAAGTTGCTTAAGGCACTTTCAAAGGAAAGTGATTTTCTCTGAAAGGACATAATTTAGAAAGTGAAGCAACACTCCATTCACTTCGCACAGTGAATTGAAGTGTTGGAACAGACTGCTTCTCTTTCAGAGAAATGCATGTGAGTTTCTGTTGAATGCTTGTAAGTAGCTTAAGGCACTTTCAAAGGAAAGTGATTTTCTCTGAAAGGACAGCATTTAGAAAGTGAAGCAACACTCCATTCACTTCGCACAGTGAATTGAAGTGTTGGAACAGACTGCTTCACTTTCAGAAAAATGCATGTGAGTTTCTGTTGAATGCTTGTAAGTAGCTTAAGGCACTTTCAAAGGAAAGTGATTTTCTCTGAGAGGACAGCATTTAGAAAGTGAGGCAACACTCCATTCACTTCACACAGTGAATTGAAGTCTTGGAACAGACTGCTTCTCTTTCAGAGAAACACATGTGAGTTTCTTCCTAATGCTTGCAAGTAGCTTAAGGCACTTTCAGAGGAAAGTGTTTTTCTCAGAAAGGACAGCATTTAGAAAGTGAAGCAACACTCCATTCACTTCGCACAGTGAATTGTAGTGTTGGAACAGACTGCTTCTCTTTCAGAGAAACGCATGTGACTTTCTTCCTAATGCTTGCAAGTAGCTTAAGGCACTTTCAAAGGAAAGTGATTTTCTCTGAAAGGACAGCATTTAGAAAGTGAAGCAACACTCCATTCACTTCGCACAGTGAATTGAAGTGTTGGAACAGACTGCTTCTCTTTCAGAGAAACGCATGTGAGTTTCTGGTGAATGCTTGTAAGTAGCTTAATGCACTTTCAAAGGAAAGTGATTTTCTCTGAAAGGACAGCATTTAGAAAGTGAAGCAACACTCCATTCCCTTCGTGCAGTGAATTGAAGTGTTGGAACAGAGTGCTTCTCTTTCATAGAAACGCATTAGTGTTTCTTGTGAATGCTTGCAAGTTGCTTAAGGCACTTTCAAAGGAAAGTGATTTTCTCTGAAAGGACATAATTTAGAAAGTGAAGCAACACTCCATTCACTTCGCACAGTGAATTGAAGTGTTGGAACAGACTGCTTCTCTTTCAGAGAAATGCATGTGAATTTCTGTTGAATGCTTGTAAGTAGCTTAAGGCACTTTCAAAGGAAAGTGATTTTCTCTGAAAGGACAGCATTTAGAAAGTGAAGCAACACTCCATTCACTTCGCACAGTGAATTGAAGTGTTGGAACAGACTGCTTCACTTTCAGAGAAACGCATGTGAGTTTCTGTTGAATGCTTGTAAGTAGCTTAAGGCACTTTCAAAGGAAAGTGATTTTCTCTGAGAGGACAGCATTTAGAAAGTGAGGCAACACTCCATTCACTTCACACAGTGAATTGAAGTGTTGGAACAGACTGCTTCTCTTTAAGAGAAACGCATGTGAGTTTCTTCCTAATGCTTGCAAGTAGCTTAAGGCACTTTCAAAGAAAAGTGATTTTCTCAGAAAGGACAGCATTTAGAAAGTGAAGCAACACTCCATTCACTTCGCACAGTGAACTGAAGTGTTGGAACAGACTGCTTCACTTTCAGAGAAACACATGTGAGTTTCTGTTGAATGCTTGTAAGTAGCTTAAGGCACTTTCAAAGGAAAGTGATTTTCTCTGAAAGGACAGCATTTAGAAAGTAAGGCAACACTCCATTCACTTCGCACAGTGAATTGAAGTGTTGGAACAGACTGCTTCTCTTTCAGAGAAACGCATGTGAGTTTCTTCCTAATGCTTGCAAGTAGCTTAAGGCACTTTCAAAGGAAAGTGATTTTCTCTGAAAGGACAGCATTTAGAAAGTGAAGCAACACTCCATTCACTTCGCACAGTGAATTGAAGTGTTGGAACAGACTGCTTCTCTTTCAGAGAAATGCATGTGAGTTTCTGTTGAATGCTTGTAAGTAGCTTAAGGCACTTTCAAAGGAAAGTGATTTTCTCTGAAAGGACAGCATTTAGAAAGTGAGGCAACACTCCCTTCACTTCGAACAGTGAATTGCAGTGTTGGAACAGACTGCTTCTCTTTCAGAGAAATGCATGTGAGTTTCTGTTGAATGCTTGTAAGTAGCTTAAGGCACTTTCAAAGGAAAGTGATTTTCTCTGAAATGACAGCATTTAGAAAGTGAGGCAACACTCCATTCACTTCACACAGTGAATTGAAGTGTTGGAACAGACTGCCTCTCTTTCAGAGAAACGCATGTGAGTTTCTTCCTAATGCTTTCAAGTAGCTTAAGGCACTTTCAAATGAAAGTGATTTTCTCTGAAAGGACAGCATTTAGAAAGTGAAGCAACACTCCATTCACTTCGCACATTGAATTGAAGTGTTGGAACAGACTGCTTCTCTTTCAGAGAAACGCATGTGAGTTTCTGTTGAATGCTTGTAAGTAGCTTAAGGCACTTTCAAAGAAAAGTGATTTTCTCTGAAAGGACAGCATTTAGAAAGGGAAGCAATACTCCATTACTTCGCAGAGTGAATTGAAGTATTGGAACAGACTGCTTCTCTTTCAGAGAAACGCATGTGAGTTTCTGTTAAATGCTTGTAAGTAGCTTAAGGCACTTTCAAAGGAAAGTGATTTTCTCTGAAAGCACAGCATTTAGAAAGTGAGGCAACACTCTATTCACTTCACACAGTGAATTGAAGTGTTGGAACAGACTGCTTCTCTTTCAGAGAAACGCATGTGAGTTTCTTCCTAATGCTTGCAAGTAGCTTAAGGCACTTTCAAAGGAAAGTGATTTTCTCTGAAAGGACAGCATTTAGAAAGTAAGCAACACTCCATTCCCTTCGTGCAGTGAATTGAAGTGTTGGAACAGAGTGCTTCTCTTTCATAGAAACGCATTAGTGTTTCTTGTGAATGCTTGCAAGTTGCTTAAGGCACTTTCAAAGGAAAGTGATTTTCTCTGAAAGGACATAATTTAGAAAGTGAAGCAACACTCCATTCACTTCGCACAGTGAATTGAAGTGTTGGAACAGACTGCTTCTCTTTCAGAGAAATGCATGTGAGTTTCTGTTGAATGCTTGTAAGTAGCTTAAGGCACTTTCAAAGGAAAGTGATTTTCTCTGAAAGGACAGCATTTAGAAACTGAAGCAACACTCCATTCACTTCGCACAGTGAATTGAAGTGTTGGAACAGACTGCTTCACTTTCAGAAAAACGCATGTGAGTTTCTGTTGAATGCTTGTAAGTAGCTTAAGGCACTTTCAAAGGAAAGTGATTTTCTCTGAGAGGACAGCATTTAGAAAGTGAGGCAACACTCCATTCACTTCACACAGTGAATTGAAGTCTTGGAACAGACTGCTTCTCTTTCAGAGAAACACATGTGAGTTTCTTCCTAATGCTTGCAAGTAGCTTAAGGCACTTTCAGAGGAAAGTGATTTTCTCAGAAAGGACAGCATTTAGAAAGTGAAGCAACACTCCATTCACTTCGCACAGTGAATTGTAGTGTTGGAACAGACTGCTTCTCTTTCAGAGAAACGCATGTGAGTTTCTTCCTAATGCTTGCAAGTAGCTTAAGGCACTTTCAAAGGAAAGTGATTTTCTCTGAAAGGACAGGATTTAGAAAGTGAAGCAACACTCCATTCACTTCGCACAGTGAATTGAAGTGTTGGAACAGACTGCTTCTCTTTCAGAGAAACGCATGTGAGTTTCTGTTGAATGCTTGTAAGTAGCTTAATGCACTTTCAAAGGAAAGTGATTTTCTCTGAAAGGACAGCATTTAGAAAGTGAAGCAACACTCCATTCCCTTCGTGCAGTGAATTGAAGTGTTGGAACAGAGTGCTTCTCTTTCATAGAAACGCATTAGTGTTTCTTGTGAATGCTTGCAAGTTGCTTAAGGCACTTTCAAAGGAAAGTGATTTTCTCTGAAAGGACATAATTTAGAAAGTGAAGCAACACTCCATTCACTTCGCACAGTGAATTGAAGTGTTGGAACAGACTGCTTCTCTTTCAGAGAAATGCATGTGAGTTTCTGTTGAATGCTTGTAAGTAGCTTAAGGCACTTTCAAAGGAAAGTGATTTTCTCTGAAAGGACAGCATTTAGAAAGTGAAGCAACACTCCATTCACTTCGCACAGTGAATTGAAGTGTTGGAACAGACTGCTTCACTTTCAGAGAAACGCATGTGAGTTTCTGTTGAATGCTTGTAAGTAGCTTAAGGCACTTTCAAAGGAAAGTGATTTTCTCTGAGAGGACAGCATTTAGAAAGTGAAGCAACACTCCATTCCCTTCGTGCAGTGAATTGAAGTGTTGGAACAGAGTGCTTCTCTTTCATAGAAATGCATTAGTGTTTCTTGTGAATGCTTGCAAGTTGCTTAAGTCACTTTCAAAGGAAAGTGATTTTCTCTGAAAGGACATAATTTAGAAAGTGAAGCAACACTCCATTCACTTTGCACAGTGAATTGAAATGTTGGAACAGACTGCTTCTCTTTCAGAGAAATGCATGTGAGTTTCTGTTGAATGCTTGTAATTAGCTTAAGGCACTTTCAAAGGAAAGTGATTTTCTCTGAAAGGACAGCATTTAGAAAGTGAAGCAACACTCCATTCACTTCGCACAGTGAATTGAAGTGTTGGAACAGACTGCTTCACTTTCAGAGAAACACATGTGAGTTTCTGTTGAATGCTTGTAAGTAGCTTAAGGCACTTTCAAAGGAAAGTGATTTTCTCTGAGAGGACAGCATTTAGAAAGTGAGGCAACACTCCATTCACTTCACACAGTGAATTGAAGTGTTGGAACAGACTGCTTCTCTTTCAGAGAAACGCATGTGAGTTTCTTCCTAATGCTTGCAAGTAGCTTAAGGCACTTTCAAAGGAAAGTGATTTTCTCAGAAAGGACAGCATTTAGAAAGTGAAGCAACACTCCATTCACTTCGCACAGTGAATTGAAGTGTTGGAACAGACTGCTTCTCTTTCAGAGAAACGCATGTGAGTTTCTTCCTCATGCTTGCAAGTAGCTTAAAGCACTTTCAAAGGAAAGTGATTTTCTCTGAAAGGACAGCATTTAGAAAGTGAAGCAACACTCCATTCACTTCGCACAGTGAATTGAAGTGTTGGAACAGACTGCTTCTCTTTCAGAGAAACGCATGTGAGTTTCTGGTGAATGCTTGTAAGTAGCTTAAGGCACTTTCAAAGGAAAGTGATTTTCTCTGAAAGGACAGCATTTAGAAAGTGAAGCAACACTCCCTTCACTTCAAACAGTGAATTGAAGTGTTGGAACAGATTGCTTCTCTTTCAGAGAAATGCATGTGAGTTTCTGTTGAATGCTTGTAAGTAGCTTAAGGCACTTTCAAAGGAAAGTGATTTTCTCTGAAAGGACAGCATTTAGAAAGTGAGGAAACACTCCATTCACTTCACACAGTGAACTGAAGTGTTGGAACAGACTGCTTCTCTTTCAGAGAAACACATGTGAGTTTCTTCCTAATGCTTGCATGTAGCTTAAGGCACTTTCAAAGGAAAGTGATTTTCTCTGAAAGGACAGCATTTAGAAAGTGAAGCAACACTCCATTCAGTTTGCACATTGAATTGAAGTGTTGGAACAGACTGCTTCTCTTTCAGAGAAACGCATGTGAGTTTCTGTTGAATGCTTGTAAGTAGCTTAAGGCACTTTCAAAGAAAAGTGATTTTCTCTGAAAGGACAGCATTTAGAAAGGGAAGCAATACTCCATTCACTTCGCAGAGTGAATTGAAGTATTGGAACAGACTGCTTCTCTTTCAGAGAAACGCATGTGAGTTTCTGTTAAATGCTTGTAAGTAGCTTAAGACACTTTCAAAGGAAAGTGATTTTCTCTGAAAGCACAGCATTTAGAAAGTGAGGCAACACTCTATTCACTTCACACAGTGAATTGAAGGGATGGAACAGACTGCTTCTCTTTCAGAGAAACGCATGTGAGTTTCTTCCTAATGCTTGCAAGTAGCTTAAGGCACTATCAAAGGAAAGTGATTTTCTCTGAAAGGACAGCATTTAGAAAGTGAGGCAACACTCCATTCACTTCGCACAGTGAATTGAAGTGTTGGAACAGACTGCTTCTCTTTCAGAGAAACGCATGTGAGTTTCTTCCTAATGCTTTCAAGTAGCTTAAGGCACTTTCAAAGGAAAGTGATTTTCTCTGAAAGGACAGCATTGAGAAAGTGAAGCAACACTCCATTCACTTCGTGCAGTGAATTGAAGTGTTGGAACAGAGTGCTTCTCTTTCATAGAAACGCATTAGTGTTTCTTGTGAATGCTTGCAAGTTGCTTAAGGCACTTTCAAAGGAAAGTGATTTTCTCTGAATGGACATAATTTAGAAAGTGAAGCAACACTCCATTCACTTCGCACAGTGAATTGAAGTGTTGGAACAGACTGCTTCTCTTTCAGAGAAATGCATGTGAGTTTCTGTTGAATGCTTGTAAGTAGCTGAAGGCACTTTCAAAGGAAAGTGATTTTCTCTGAAAGGACAGCATTTAGAAAGTGAAGCAACACTCCATTCACTTCGCAGAGTGAATTGAAGTGTTGGAACAGACTGCTTCACTTTCAGAGAAACGCATGTGAGTTTCTGTTGAATGCTTGTAAGTAGCTTAAGGCACTTTCAAAGGAAAGTGATTTTCTCTGAAAGGACAGCATTTAGAAAGTGAGGCAGCACTCCATTCACTTCACACAGTGAATTGAAGTGTTGGAACAGACTGCTTCTCTTTAAGAGAAACGCATGTGAGTTTCTTCCGAATGCTTGCAAGTAGCTTAAGGCACTTTCAAAGGAAAGTGATTTTCTCTGAAAGGACAGTATTTAGAAAGTGAGGCAACACTCCATTCACTTCGCACAGTGAATTGAAGTGTTGGAACAGACTGCTTCTCTTTCAGAGAAACGCATGTGAGTTTCTTCCTAATGCTTGCAAGTAGCTTAAGGCACTTTCAAAGGAAAGTGATTTTCTCTGAAAGGACAGCATTTAGAACGTGAAGCAACACTCCATTCACTTCACACAGTGAATTGAAGTGTTGGAACAGACTGCTTCTCTTTCAGAGAAACGCATGTGAGTTTCTGGTGAATGCTTGTAAGTAGCTTAAGGCACTTTCAAAGGAAAGTGATTTTCTCTGAAAGGACAGCATTTAGAAAGTAAGCAACACTCCATTCCCTTCGTGCAGTGAATTGAAGTGTTGGAACAGAGTGCTTCTCTTTCATAGAAACGCATTAGTGTTTCTTGTGAATGCTTGTAAGTTGCTTAAGGCACTTTCAAAGGAAAGTGATTTTCTCTGAAAGGACATAGTTTAGAAAGTGAAGCAACACTCCATTCACTTCGCACAGTGAATTGAAGTGTTGGAACAGACTGCTTCTCTTTCAGAGAAATGCATGTGAGTTTCTGTTGAATGCTTGTAAGTAGCTTAAGGCACTTTCAAAGGAAAGTGATTTTCTCTGAGAGGACAGCATTTAGAAAGTGAGGCAACACTCCATTCACTTCACACAGTGAATTGAAGTCTTGGAACAGACTGCTTCTCTTTCAGAGAAACACATGTGAGTTTCTTCCTAATGCTTGCAAGTAGCTTAAGGCACTTTCAGAGGAAAGTGATTTTCTCAGAAAGGACAGCATTTAGAAAGTGAAGCAACACTCCATTCACTTCGCACAGTGAATTGTAGTGTTGGAACAGACTGCTTCTCTTTCAGAGAAACGCATGTGAGTTTCTTCCTAATGCTTGGAAGTAGCTTAAGGCACTTTCAAAGGAAAGTGATTTTCTCTGAAAGGACAGCATTTAGAAAGTGAAGCAACACTCCATTCACTTCGCACAGTGAATTGAAGTGTTGGAACAGACTGCTTCTCTTTCAGAGAAACGCATGTGAGTTTCTGGTGAATGCTTGTAAGTAGCTTAATGCACTTTCAAAGGAAAGTGATTTTCTCTGAAAGGACAGCATTTAGAAAGTGAAGCAACACTCCATTCCCTTCGTGCAGTGAATTGAAGTGTTGGAACAGAGTGCTTCTCTTTCATAGAAACGCATTAGTGTTTCTTGTGAATGCTTGCAAGTTGCTTAAGGCACTTTCAAAGGAAAGTGATTTTCTCTGAAAGGACATAATTTAGAAAGTGAAGCAACACTCCATTCACTTCGCACAGTGAATTGAAGTGTTGGAACAGACTGCTTCTCTTTCAGAGAAATGCATGTGAGTTTCTGTTGAATGCTTGTAAGTAGCTTAAGGCACTTTCAAAGGAAAGTGATTTTCTCTGAAAGGACAGCATTTAGAAAGTGAAGCAACACTCCATTCACTTCGCACAGTGAATTGAAGTGTTGGAACAGACTGCTTCACTTTCAGAGAAACGCATGTGAGTTTCTGTTGAATGCTTGTAAGTAGCTTAAGGCACTTTCAAAGGAAAGTGATTTTCTCTGAGAGGACAGCATTTAGAAAGTGAGGCAACACTCTATTCACTTCACACAGTGAATTGAAGGGATGGAACAGACTGCTTCTCTTTCAGAGAAACGCATGTGAGTTTCTTCCTAATGCTTGCAAGTAGCTTAAGGCACTATCAAAGGAAAGTGATTTTCTCTGAAAGGACAGCATTTAGAAAGTGAGGCAACACTCCATTCACTTCGCTCAGTGAATTGAAGTGTTGGAACAGACTGCTTCTCTTTCAGAGAAACGCATGTGAGTTTCTTCCTAATGCTTTCAAGTAGCTTAAGGCACTTTCAAAGGAAAGTGATTTTCTCTGAAAGGACAGCATTGAGAAAGTGAAGCAACACTCCATTCACTTCGTGCAGTGAATTGAAGTGTTGGAACAGAGTGCTTCTCTTTCATAGAAACGCATTAGTGTTTCTTGTGAATGCTTGCAAGTTGCTTAAGGCACTTTCAAAGGAAAGTGATTTTCTCTGAAAGGACATAATTTAGAAAGTGAAGCAACACTCCATTCACTTCGCACAGTGAATTGAAGTGTTGGAACAGACTGCTTCTCTTTCAGAGAAATGCATGTGAGTTTCTGTTGAATGCTTGTAAGTAGCTGAAGGCACTTTCAAAGGAAAGTGATTTTCTCTGAAAGGACAGCATTTAGAAAGTGAAGCAACACTCCATTCACTTCGCAGAGTGAATTGAAGTGTTGGAACAGACTGCTTCACTTTCAGAGAAACGCATGTGAGTTTCTGTTGAATGCTTGTAAGTAGCTTAAGGCACTTTCAAAGGAAAGTGATTTTCTCTGAAAGGACAGCATTTAGAAAGTGAGGCAGCACTCCATTCACTTCACACAGTGAATTGAAGTGTTGGAACAGACTGCTTCTCTTTAAGAGAAACGCATGTGAGTTTCTTCCGAATGCTTGCAAGTAGCTTAAGGCACTTTCAAAGGAAAGTGATTTTCTCTGAAAGGACAGTATTTAGAAAGTGAGGCAACACTCCATTCACTTCGCACAGTGAATTGAAGTGT
Organism: Myodes glareolus; assembly: GCF_982192425.1. Taxonomy (NCBI): domain Eukaryota; kingdom Metazoa; phylum Chordata; class Mammalia; order Rodentia; family Cricetidae; genus Myodes; species Myodes glareolus. The sequence continues at coordinate 390,813 of NW_028263254.1, forward strand.
TGGAACAGACTGCTTCTCTTTCAGAGAAACGCATGTGAGTTTCTTCCTAATGCTTGCAAGTAGCTTAAGGCACTTTCAAAGGAAAGTGATTTTCTCTGAAAGGACAGCATTTAGAACGTGAAGCAACACTCCATTCACTTCACACAGTGAATTGAAGTGTTGGAACAGACTGCTTCTCTTTCAGAGAAACGCATGTGAGTTTCTGGTGAATGCTTGTAAGTAGCTTAATGCACTTTCAAAGGAAAGTGATTTTCTCTGAAAGGACAGCATTTAGAAAGTGAAGCAACACTCCATTCCCTTCGTGCAGTGAATTGAAGTGTTGGAACAGAGTGCTTCTCTTTCAGAGAAACGCATTAGTGTTTCTTGTGAATGCTTGCAAGTTGCTTAAGGCACTTTCAAAGGAAAGTGATTTTCTCTGAAAGGACATAATTTAGAAAGTGAAGCAACACTCCATTCACTTCGCACAGTGAATTGAAGTGTTGGAACAGACTGCTTCTCTTTCAGAGAAATGCATGTGAGTTTCTGTTGAATGCTTGTAAGTAGCTTAAGGCACTTTCAAAGGAAAGTGATTTTCTCTGAAAGGACAGCATTTAGAAAGTGAAGCAACACTCCATTCACTTCGCACAGTGAATTGAAGTGTTGGAACAGACTGCTTCACTTTCAGAGAAACGCATGTGAGTTTCTGTTGAATGCTTGTAAGTAGCTTAAGGCACTTTCAAAGGAAAGTGATTTTCTCTGAGAGGACAGCATTTAGAAAGTGAAGCAACACTCCATTCCCTTCGTGCAGTGAATTGAAGTGTTGGAACAGAGTGCTTCTCTTTCATAGAAATGCATTAGTGTTTCTTGTGAATGCTTGCAAGTTGCTTAAGGCACTTTCAAAGGAAAGTGATTTTCTCTGAAAGGACATAATTTAGAAAGTGAAGCAACACTCCATTCACTTCGCACAGTGAATTGAAGTGTTGGAACAGACTGCTTCTCTTTCAGAGAAATGCATGTGAGTTTCTGTTGAATGCTTGTAAGTAGCTGAAGGCACTTTCAAAGGAAAGTGATTTTCTCTGAAAGGACAGCATTTAGAAAGTGAAGCAACACTCCATTCACTTCGCAGAGTGAATTGAAGTGTTGGAACAGACTGCTTCACTTTCAGAGAAACGCATGTGAGTTTCTGTTGAATGCTTGTAAGTAGCTTAAGGCACTTTCAAAGGAAAGTGATTTTCTCTGAAAGGACAGCATTTAGAAAGTGAGGCAGCACTCCATTCACTTCACACAGTGAATTGAAGTGTTGGAACAGACTGCTTCTCTTTCAGAGAAACGCATGTGAGTTTCTTCCGAATGCTTGCAAGTAGCTTAAGGCACTTTCAAAGGAAAGTGATTTTCTCTGAAAGGACAGTATTTAGTAAGTGAGGCAACACTCCATTCACTTCGCACAGTGAATTGAAGTGTTGGAACAGACAGCTTCTCTTTCAGAGAAACGCATGTGAGTTTCTTCCTAATGCTTGCAAGTAGCTTAAGGCACTTTCAAAGGAAAGTGATTTTCTCTGAAAGGACAGCATTTAGAACGTGAAGCAACACTCCATTCACTTCACACAGTGAATTGAAGTGTTGGAACAGACTGCTTCTCTTTCAGAGAAACGCATGTGAGTTTCTGGTGAATGCTTGTAAGTAGCTTAAGGCACTTTCAAAGGAAAGTGATTTTCTCTGAAAGGACAGCATTTAGAAAGTAAGCAACACTCCATTCCCTTCGTGCAGTGAATTGAAGTGTTGGAACAGAGTGCTTCTCTTTCATAGAAACGCATTAGTGTTTCTTGTGAATGCTTGCAAGTTGCTTAAGGCACTTTCAAAGGAAAGTGATTTTCTCTGAAAGGACATAATTTAGAAAGTGAAGCAACACTCCATTCACTTCGCACAGTGAATTGAAGTGTTGGAACAGACTGCTTCTCTTTCAGAGAAATGCATGTGAGTTTCTGTTGAATGCTTGTAAGTAGCTTAAGGCACTTTCAAAGGAAAGTGATTTTCTCTGAGAGGACAGCATTTAGAAAGTGAGGCAACACTCCATTCACTTCACACAGTGAATTGAAGTCTTGGAACAGACTGCTTCTCTTTCAGAGAAACACATGTGAGTTTCTTCCTAATGCTTGCAAGTAGCTTAAGGCACTTTCAGAGGAAAGTGATTTTCTCAGAAAGGACAGCATTTAGAAAGTGAAGCAACACTCCATTCACTTCGCACAGTGAATTGTAGTGTTGGAACAGACTGCTTCTCTTTCAGAGAAACGCATGTGAGTTTCTTCCTAATGCTTGCAAGTAGCTTAAGGCACTTTCAAAGGAAAGTGATTTTCTCTGAAAGGACAGCATTTAGAAAGTGAAGCAACACTCCATTCACTTCGCACAGTGAATTGAAGTGTTGGAACAGACTGCTTCTCTTTCAGAGAAACGCATGTGAGTTTCTGGTGAATGCTTGTAAGTAGCTTAATGCACTTTCAAAGGAAAGTGATTTTCTCTGAGAGGACAGCATTTAGAAAGTGAAGCAACACTCCATTCCCTTCGTGCAGTGAATTGAAGTGTTGGAACAGAGTGCTTCTCTTTCATAGAAATGCATTAGTGTTTCTTGTGAATGCTTGCAAGTTGCTTAAGGCACTTTCAAAGGAAAGTGATTTTCTCTGAAAGGACATAATTTAGAAAGTGAAGCAACACTCCATTCACTTCGCACAGTGAATTGAAGTGTTGGAACAGACTGCTTCTCTTTCAGAGAAATGCATGTGAGTTTCTGTTGAATGCTTGTAAGTAGCTGAAGGCACTTTCAAAGGAAAGTGATTTTCTCTGAAAGGACAGCATTTAGAAAGTGAAGCAACACTCCATTCACTTCGCAGAGTGAATTGAAGTGTTGGAACAGACTGCTTCACTTTCAGAGAAACGCATGTGAGTTTCTGATGAATGCTTGTAAGTAGCTTAAGGCACTTTCAAAGGAAAGTGATTTTCTCTGAAAGGACAGCATTTAGAAAGTGAGGCAGCACTCCATTCACTTCACACAGTGAATTGAAGTGTTGGAACAGACTGCTTCTCTTTCAGAGAAACGCATGTGAGTTTCTTCCGAATGCTTGCAAGTAGCTTAAGGCACTTTCAAAGGAAAGTGATTTTCTCTGAAAGGACAGTATTTAGTAAGTGAGGCAACACTCCATTCACTTCGCACAGTGAATTGAAGTGTTGGAACAGACTGCTTCTCTTTCAGAGAAACGCATGTGAGTTTCTTCCTAATGCTTGCAAGTAGCTTAAGGCACTTTCAAAGGAAAGTGATTTTCTCTGAAAGGACAGCATTTAGAACGTGAAGCAACACTCCATTCACTTCACACAGTGAATTGAAGTGTTGGAACAGACTGCTTCTCTTTCAGAGAAACGCATGTGAGTTTCTGGTGAATGCTTGTAAGTAGCTTAAGGCACTTTTAAAGGAAAGTGATTTTCTCTGAAAGGACAGCATTTAGAAAGTAAGCAACACTCCATTCCCTTCGTGCAGTGAATTGAAGTGTTGGAACAGAGTGCTTCTCTTTCATAGAAACGCATTAGTGTTTCTTGTGAATGCTTGCAAGTTGCTTAAGGCACTTTCAAAGGAAAGTGATTTTCTCTGAAAGGACATAATTTAGAAAGTGAAGCAACACTCCATTCACTTCGCACAGTGAATTGAAGTGTTGGAACAGACTGCTTCTCTTTCAGAGAAATGCATGTGAGTTTCTGTTGAATGCTTGTAAGTAGCTTAAGGCACTTTCAAAGGAAAGTGATTTTCTCTGAGAGGACAGCATTTAGAAAGTGAGGCAACACTCCATTCACTTCACACAGTGAATTGAAGTCTTGGAACAGACTGATTCTCTTTCAGAGAAACACATGTGAGTTTCTTCCTAATGCTTGCAAGTAGCTTAAGGCACTTTCAGAGGAAAGTGATTTTCTCAGAAAGGACAGCATTTAGAAAGTGAAGCAACACTCCATTCACTTCGCACAGTGAATTGTAGTGTTGGAACAGACTGCTTCTCTTTCAGAGAAACACATGTGAGTTTCTTCCTAATGCTTGGAAGTAGCTTAAGGCACTTTCAAAGGAAAGTGATTTTCTCTGAAAGGACAGCATTTAGAAAGTGAAGCAACACTCCATTCACTTCGCACAGTGAATTGAAGTGTTGGAACAGACTGCTTCTCTTTCAGAGAAACGCATGTGAGTTTCTGGTGAATGCTTGTAAGTAGCTTAATGCACTTTCAAAGGAAAGTGATTTTCTCTGAAAGGACAGCATTTAGAAAGTGAAGCAACACTCCATTCCCTTCGTGCAGTGAATTGAAGTGTTGGAACAGAGTGCTTCTCTTTCATAGAAACGCATTAGTGTTTCTTGTGAATGCTTGCAAGTTGCTTAAGGCACTTTCAAAGGAAAGTGATTTTCTCTGAAAGGACATAATTTAGAAAGTGAAGCAACACTCCATTCACTTCGCACAGTGAATTGAAGTGTTGGAACAGACTGCTTCTCTTTCAGAGAAATGCATGTGAGTTTCTGTTGAATGCTTGTAAGTAGCTTAAGGCACTTTCAAAGGAAAGTGATTTTCTCTGAAAGGACAGCATTTAGAAAGTGAAGCAACACTCCATTCACTTCGCACAGTGAATTGAAGTGTTGGAACAGACTGCTTCACTTTCAGAGAAACGCATGTGAGTTTCTGTTGAATGCTTGTAAGTAGCTTAAGGCACTTTCAAAGGAAAGTGATTTTCTCTGAGAGGACAGCATTTAGAAAGTGAGGCAACACTCTATTCACTTCACACAGTGAATTGAAGGGATGGAACAGACTGCTTCTCTTTCAGAGAAACGCATGTGAGTTTCTTCCTAATGCTTGCAAGTAGCTTAAGGCACTATCAAAGGAAAGTGATTTTCTCTGAAAGGACAGCATTTAGAAAGTGAGGCAACACTCCATTCACTTCGCACAGTGAATTGAAGTGTTGGAACAGACTGCTTCTCTTTCAGAGAAACGCATGTGAGTTTCTTCCTAATGCTTTCAAGTAGCTTAAGGCACTTTCAAAGGAAAGTGATTTTCTCTGAAAGGACAGCATTGAGAAAGTGAAGCAACACTCCATTCACTTCGTGCAGTGAATTGAAGTGTTGGAACAGAGTGCTTCTCTTTCATAGAAACGCATTAGTGTTTCTTGTGAATGCTTGCAAGTTGCTTAAGGCACTTTCAAAGGAAAGTGATTTTCTCTGAAAGGACATAATTTAGAAAGTGAAGCAACACTCCATTCACTTCGCACAGTGAATTGAAGTGTTGGAACAGACTGCTTCTCTTTCAGAGAAATGCATGTGAGTTTCTGTTGAATGCTTGTAAGTAGCTGAAGGCACTTTCAAAGGAAAGTGATTTTCTCTGAAAGGACAGCATTTAGAAAGTGAAGCAACACTCCATTCACTTCGCAGAGTGAATTGAAGTGTTGGAACAGACTGCTTCACTTTCAGAGAAACGCATGTGAGTTTCTGTTGAATGCTTGTAAGTAGCTTAAGGCACTTTCAAAGGAAAGTGATTTTCTCTGAAAGGACAGCATTTAGAAAGTGAGGCAGCACTCCATTCACTTCACACAGTGAATTGAAGTGTTGGAACAGACTGCTTCTCTTTCAGAGAAACGCATGTGAGTTTCTTCCGAATGCTTGCAAGTAGCTTAAGGCACTTTCAAAGGAAAGTGATTTTCTCTGAAAGGACAGTATTTAGTAAGTGAGGCAACACTCCATTCACTTCGCACAGTGAATTGAAGTGTTGGAACAGACTGCTTCTCTTTCAGAGAAACGCATGTGAGTTTCTTCCTAATGCTTGCAAGTAGCTTAAGGCACTTTCAAAGGAAAGTGATTTTCTCTGAAAGGACAGCATTTAGAACGTGAAGCAACACTCCATTCACTTCACACAGTGAATTGAAGTGTTGGAACAGACTGCTTCTCTTTCAGAGAAACGCATGTGAGTTTCTGGTGAATGCTTGTAAGTAGCTTAAGGCACTTTCAAAGGAAAGTGATTTTCTCTGAAAGGACAGCATTTAGAAAGTAAGCAACACTCCATTCCCTTCGTGCAGTGAATTGAAGTGTTGGAACAGAGTGCTTCTCTTTCATAGAAACGCATTAGTGTTTCTTGTGAATGCTTGCAAGTTGCTTAAGGCACTTTCAAAGGAAAGTGATTTTCTCTGAAAGGACATAATTTAGAAAGTGAAGCAACACTCCATTCACTTCGCACAGTGAATTGAAGTGTTGGAACAGACTGCTTCTCTTTCAGAGAAATGCATGTGAGTTTCTGTTGAATGCTTGTAAGTAGCTTAAGGCACTTTCCAAGGAAAGTGATTTTCTCTGAAAGGACAGCATTTAGAAAGTAAGCAACACTCCATTCACTTCACACAGTGAATTGAAGTCTTGGAACAGACTGCTTCTCTTTCAGAGAAACACATGTGAGTTTCTTCCTAATGCTTGCAAGTAGCTTAAGGCACTTTCAAAGGAAAGTGATTTTCTCTGAAAGGACATAATTTAGAAAGTGAAGCAACACTCCATTCACTTCGCACAGTGAATTGAAGTGTTGGAACAGACTGCTTCTCTTTCAGAGAAATGCATGTGAGTTTCTGTTGAATGCTTGTAAGTAGCTTAAGGCACTTTCAAAGGAAAGTGATTTTCTCTGAGAGGACAGCATTTAGAAAGTGAGGCAACACTCCATTCACTTCACACAGTGAATTGAAGTCTTGGAACAGACTGCTTCTCTTTCAGAGAAACACATGTGAGTTTCTTCCTAATGCTTGCAAGTAGCTTAAGGCACTTTCAGAGGAAAGTGATTTTCTCAGAAAGGACAGCATTTAGAAAGTGAAGCAACACTCCATTCACTTCGCACAGTGAATTGTAGTGTTGGAACAGACTGCTTCTCTTTCAGAGAAACACATGTGAGTTTCTTCCTAATGCTTGGAAGTAGCTTAAGGCACTTTCAAAGGAAAGTGATTTTCTCTGAAAGGACAGCATTTAGAAAGTGAAGCAACACTCCATTCACTTCGCACAGTGAATTGAAGTGTTGGAACAGACTGCTTCTCTTTCAGAGAAACGCATGTGAGTTTCTGGTGAATGCTTGTAAGTAGCTTAATGCACTTTCAAAGGAAAGTGATTTTCTCTGAAAGGACAGCATTTAGAAAGTGAAGCAACACTCCATTCCCTTCGTGCAGTGAATTGAAGTGTTGGAACAGAGTGCTTCTCTTTCATAGAAACGCATTAGTGTTTCTTGTGAATGCTTGCAAGTTGCTTAAGGCACTTTCAAAGGAAAGTGATTTTCTCTGAAAGGACATAATTTAGAAAGTGAAGCAACACTCCATTCACTTCGCACAGTGAATTGAAGTGTTGGAACAGACTGCTTCTCTTTCAGAGAAATGCATGTGAGTTTCTGTTGAATGCTTGTAAGTAGCTTAAGGCACTTTCAAAGGAAAGTGATTTTCTCTGAAAGGACAGCATTTAGAAAGTGAAGCAACACTCCATTCACTTCGCACAGTGAATTGAAGTGTTGGAACAGACTGCTTCACTTTCAGAGAAACGCATGTGAGTTTCTGTTGAATGCTTGTAAGTAGCTTAAGGCACTTTCAAAGGAAAGTGATTTTCTCTGAGAGGACAGCATTTAGAAAGTGAGGCAACACTCTATTCACTTCACACAGTGAATTGAAGGGATGGAACAGACTGCTTCTCTTTCAGAGAAACGCATGTGAGTTTCTTCCTAATGCTTGCAAGTAGCTTAAGGCACTATCAAAGGAAAGTGATTTTCTCTGAAAGGACAGCATTTAGAAAGTGAGGCAACACTCCATTCACTTCGCACAGTGAATTGAAGTGTTGGAACAGACTGCTTCTCTTTCAGAGAAACGCATGTGAGTTTCTTCCTAATGCTTTCAAGTAGCTTAAGGCACTTTCAAAGGAAAGTGATTTTCTCTGAAAGGACAGCATTGAGAAAGTGAAGCAACACTCCATTCACTTCGTGCAGTGAATTGAAGTGTTGGAACAGAGTGCTTCTCTTTCATAGAAACGCATTAGTGTTTCTTGTGAATGCTTGCAAGTTGCTTAAGGCACTTTCAAAGGAAAGTGATTTTCTCTGAAAGGACATAATTTAGAAAGTGAAGCAACACTCCATTCACTTCGCACAGTGAATTGAAGTGTTGGACCAGACTGCTTCTCTTTCAGAGAAATGCATGTGAGTTTCTGTTGAATGCTTGTAAGTAGCTGAAGGCACTTTCAAAGGAAAGTGATTTTCTCTGAAAGGACAGCATTTAGAAAGTGAAGCAACACTCCATTCACTTCGCAGAGTGAATTGAAGTGTTGGAACAGACTGCTTCACTTTCAGAGAAACGCATGTGAGTTTCTGTTGAATGCTTGTAAGTAGCTTAAGGCACTTTCAAAGGAAAGTGATTTTCTCTGAAAGGACAGCATTTAGAAAGTGAGGCAGCACTCCATTCACTTCACACAGTGAATTGAAGTGTTGGAACAGACTGCTTCTCTTTCAGAGAAACGCATGTGAGTTTCTTCCGAATGCTTGCAAGTAGCTTAAGGCACTTTCAAAGGAAAGTGATTTTCTCTGAAAGGACAGTATTTAGAAAGTGAGGCAACACTCCATTCACTTCGCACAGTGAATTGAAGTGTTGGAACAGACTGCTTCTCTTTCAGAGAAATGCATGTGAGTTTCTGTTGAATGCTTGTAAGTAGCTTAAGGCACTTTCAAAGGAAAGTGATTTTCTCTGAAAGGACAGCATTTAGAAAGTGAAGCAACACTCCATTCACTTCGCACAGTGAATTGAAGTGTTGGAACAGACTGCTTCACTTTCAGAGAAACGCATGTGAGTTTCTGTTGAATGCTTGTAAGTAGCTTAAGGCACTTTCAAAGGAAAGTGATTTTCTCTGAGAAGACAGCATTTAGAAAGTGAGGTAACACTCTATTCACTTCACACAGTGAATTGAAGGGATGGAACAGACTGCTTCTCTTTCAGAGAAACGCATGTGAGTTTCTTCCTAATGCTTGCAAGTAGCTTAAGGCACTATCAAAGGAAAGTGATTTTCTCTGAAAGGACAGCATTTAGAAAGTGAGGCAACACTCCATTCACTTCGCACAGTGAATTGAAGTGTTGGAACAGACTGCTTCTCTTTCAGAGAAACGCATGTGAGTTTCTTCCTAATGCTTTCAAGTAGCTTAAGGCACTTTCAAAGGAAAGTGATTTTCTCTGAAAGGACAGCATTGAGAAAGTGAAGCAACACTCCATTCACTTCGTGCAGTGAATTGAAGTGTTGGAACAGAGTGCTTCTCTTTCATAGAAACGCATTAGTGTTTCTTGTGAATGCTTGCAAGTTGCTTAAGGCACTTTCAAAGGAAAGTGATTTTCTCTGAAAGGACATAATTTAGAAAGTGAAGCAACACTCCATTCACTTCGCACAGTGAATTGAAGTGTTGGAACAGACTGCTTCTCTTTCAGAGAAATGCATGTGAGTTTCTGTTGAATGCTTGTAAGTAGCTGAAGGCACTTTCAAAGGAAAGTGATTTTCTCTGAAAGGACAGCATTTAGAAAGTGAAGCAACACTCCATTCACTTCGCAGAGTGAATTGAAGTGTTGGAACAGACTGCTTCACTTTCAGAGAAACGCATGTGAGTTTCTGTTGAATGCTTGTAAGTAGCTTAAGGCACTTTCAAAGGAAAGTGATTTTCTCTGAAAGGACAGCATTTAGAAAGTGAGGCAGCACTCCATTCACTTCACACAGTGAATTGAAGTGTTGGAACAGACTGCTTCTCTTTCAGAGAAACGCATGTGAGTTTCTTCCGAATGCTTGCAAGTAGCTTAAGGCACTTTCAAAGGAAAGTGATTTTCTCTGAAAGGACAGTATTTAGTAAGTGAGGCAACACTCCATTCACTTCGCACAGTGAATTGAAGTGTTGGAACAGACTGCTTCTCTTTCAGAGAAACGCATGTGAGTTTCTTCCTAATGCTTGCAAGTAGCTTAAGGCACTTTCAAAGGAAAGTGATTTTCTCTGAAAGGACAGCATTTAGAACGTGAAGCAACACTCCATTCACTTCACACAGTGAATTGAAGTGTTGGAACAGACTGCTTCTCTTTCAGAGAAACGCATGTGAGTTTCTGGTGAATGCTTGTAAGTAGCTTAAGGCACTTTCAAAGGAAAGTGATTTTCTCTGAAAGGACAGCATTTAGAAAGTAAGCAACACTCCATTCCCTTCGTGCAGTGAATTGAAGTGTTGGAACAGAGTGCTTCTCTTTCATAGAAACGCATTAGTGTTTCTTGTGAATGCTTGCAAGTTGCTTAAGGCACTTTCAAAGGAAAGTGATTTTCTCTGAAAGGACATAATTTAGAAAGTGAAGCAACACTCCATTCACTTCGCACAGTGAATTGAAGTGTTGGAACAGACTGCTTCTCTTTCAGAGAAATGCATGTGAGTTTCTGTTGAATGCTTGTAAGTAGCTTAAGGCACTTTCCAAGGAAAGTGATTTTCTCTGAAAGGACAGCATTTAGAAAGTAAGCAACCCTCCATTCACTTCACACAGTGAATTGAAGTCTTGGAACAGACTGCTTCTCTTTCAGAGAAACACATGTGAGTTTCTTCCTAATGCTTGCAAGTAGCTTAAGGCACTTTCAAAGGAAAGTGATTTTCTCTGAAAGGACATAATTTAGAAAGTGAAGCAACACTCCATTCACTTCGCACAGTGAATTGAAGTGTTGGAACAGACTGCTTCTCTTTCAGAGAAATGCATGTGAGTTTCTGTTGAATGCTTGTAAGTAGCTTAAGGCACTTTCAAAGGAAAGTGATTTTCTCTGAGAGGACAGCATTTAGAAAGTGAGGCAACACTCCATTCACTTCACACAGTGAATTGAAGTCTTGGAACAGACTGCTTCTCTTTCAGAGAAACACATGTGAGTTTCTTCCTAATGCTTGCAAGTAGCTTAAGGCACTTTCAGAGGAAAGTGATTTTCTCAGAAAGGACAGCATTTAGAAAGTGAAGCAACACTCCATTCACTTCGCACAGTGAATTGTAGTGTTGGAACAGACTGCTTCTCTTTCAGAGAAACACATGTGAGTTTCTTCCTAATGCTTGGAAGTAGCTTAAGGCACTTTCAAAGGAAAGTGATTTTCTCTGAAAGGACAGCATTTAGAAAGTGAAGCAACACTCCATTCACTTCGCACAGTGAATTGAAGTGTTGGAACAGACTGCTTCTCTTTCAGAGAAACGCATGTGAGTTTCTGGTGAATGCTTGTAAGTAGCTTAATGCACTTTCAAAGGAAAGTGATTTTCTCTGAAAGGACAGCATTTAGAAAGTGAAGCAACACTCCATTCCCTTCGTGCAGTGAATTGAAGTGTTGGAACAGAGTGCTTCTCTTTCATAGAAACGCATTAGTGTTTCTTGTGAATGCTTGCAAGTTGCTTAAGGCACTTTCAAAGGAAAGTGATTTTCTCTGAAAGGACATAATTTAGAAAGTGAAGCAACACTCCATTCACTTCGCACAGTGAATTGAAGTGTTGGAACAGACTGCTTCTCTTTCAGAGAAATGCATGTGAGTTTCTGTTGAATGCTTGTAAGTAGCTTAAGGCACTTTCAAAGGAAAGTGATTTTCTCTGAAAGGACAGCATTTAGAAAGTGAAGCAACACTCCATTCACTTCGCACAGTGAATTGAAGTGTTGGAACAGACTGCTTCACTTTCAGAGAAACGCATGTGAGTTTCTGTTGAATGCTTGTAAGTAGCTTAAGGCACTTTCAAAGGAAAGTGATTTTCTCTGAGAGGACAGCATTTAGAAAGTGAGGCAACACTCTATTCACTTCACACAGTGAATTGAAGGGATGGAACAGACTGCTTCTCTTTCAGAGAAACGCATGTGAGTTTCTTCCTAATGCTTGCAAGTAGCTTAAGGCACTATCAAAGGAAAGTGATTTTCTCTGAAAGGACAGCATTTAGAAAGTGAGGCAACACTCCATTCACTTCGCACAGTGAATTGAAGTGTTGGAACAGACTGCTTCTCTTTCAGAGAAACGCATGTGAGTTTCTTCCTAATGCTTTCAAGTAGCTTAAGGCACTTTCAAAGGAAAGTGATTTTCTCTGAAAGGACAGCATTGAGAAAGTGAAGCAACACTCCATTCACTTCGTGCAGTGAATTGAAGTGTTGGAACAGAGTGCTTCTCTTTCATAGAAACGCATTAGTGTTTCTTGTGAATGCTTGCAAGTTGCTTAAGGCACTTTCAAAGGAAAGTGATTTTCTCTGAAAGGACATAATTTAGAAAGTGAAGCAACACTCCATTCACTTCGCACAGTGAATTGAAGTGTTGGAACAGACTGCTTCTCTTTCAGAGAAATGCATGTGAGTTTCTGTTGAATGCTTGTAAGTAGCTGAAGGCACTTTCAAAGGAAAGTGATTTTCTCTGAAAGGACAGCATTTAGAAAGTGAAGCAACACTCCATTCACTTCGCAGAGTGAATTGAAGTGTTGGAACAGACTGCTTCACTTTCAGAGAAACGCATGTGAGTTTCTGTTGAATGCTTGTAAGTAGCTTAAGGCACTTTCAAAGGAAAGTGATTTTCTCTGAAAGGACAGCATTTAGAAAGTGAGGCAGCACTCCATTCACTTCACACAGTGAATTGAAGTGTTGGAACAGACTGCTTCTCTTTCAGAGAAACGCATGTGAGTTTCTTCCGAATGCTTGCAAGTAGCTTAAGGCACTTTCAAAGGAAAGTGATTTTCTCTGAAAGGACAGTATTTAGAAAGTGAGGCAACACTCCATTCACTTCGCACAGTGAATTGAAGTGTTGGAACAGACTGCTTCTCTTTCAGAGAAACGCATGTGAGTTTCTTCCTAATGCTTGCAAGTAGCTTAAGGCACTTTCAAAGGAAAGTGATTTTCTCTGAAAGGACAGCATTTAGAACGTGAAGCAACACTCCATTCACTTCACACAGTGAATTGAAGTGTTGGAACAGACTGCTTCTCTTTCAGAGAAACGCATGTGAGTTTCTGGTGAATGCTTGTAAGTAGCTTAATGCACTTTCAAAGGAAAGTGATATTCTCTGAAAGGACAGCATTTAGAAAGTGAAGCAACACTCCATTCCCTTCGTGCAGTGAATTGAAGTGTTGGAACAGAGTGCTTCTCTTTCAGAGAAACGCATTAGTGTTTCTTGTGAATGCTTGCAAGTTGCTTAAGGCACTTTCAAAGGAAAGTGATTTTCTCTGAAAGGACATAATTTAGAAAGTGAAGCAACACTCCATTCACTTCGCACAGTGAATTGAAGTGTTGGAACAGACTGCTTCTCTTTCAGAGAAATGCATGTGAGTTTCTGTTGAATGCTTGTAAGTAGCTTAAGGCACTTTCCAAGGAAAGTGATTTTCTCTGAAAGGACAGCATTTAGAAAGTGAAGCAACACTCCATTCACTTCGCACAGTGAATTGAAGTGTTGGAACAGACTGCTTCACTTTCAGAGAAACGCATGTGAGTTTCTGTTGAATGCTTGTAAGTAGCTTAAGGCACTTTCAAAGGAAAGTGATTTTCTCTGAGAGGACAGCATTTAGAAAGTGAAGCAACACTCCATTCCCTTCGTGCAGTGAATTGAAGTGTTGGAACAGAGTGCTTCTCTTTCATAGAAATGCATTAGTGTTTCTTGTGAATGCTTGCAAGTTGCTTAAGGCACTTTCAAAGGAAAGTGATTTTCTCTGAAAGGACATAATTTAGAAAGTGAAGCAACACTCCATTCACTTCGCACAGTGAATTGAAGTGTTGGAACAGACTGCTTCTCTTTCAGAGAAACGCATGTGAGTTTCTGTTGAATGCTTGTAAGTAGCTTAAGGCACTTTCAAAGGAAAGTGATTTTCTCTGAAAGGACAGCATTTAGAAAGTGAGGCAGCACTCCATTCACTTCACACAGTGAATTGAAGTGTTGGAACAGACTGCTTCTCTTTCACAGAAACGCATGTGAGTTTCTTCCGAATGCTTGCAAGTAGCTTAAGGCACTTTCAAAGGAAAGTGATTTTCTCTGAAAGGACAGTATTTAGTAAGTGAGGCAACACTCCATTCACTTCGCACAGTGATTTGAAGTGTTGGAACAGACTGCTTCTCTTTCAGAGAAACGCATGTGAGTTTCTTCCTAATGCTTGCAAGTAGCTTAAGGCACTTTCAAAGGAAAGTGATTTTCTCTGAAAGGACAGCATTTAGAACGTGAAGCAACACTCCATTCACTTCACACAGTGAATTGAAGTGTTGGAACAGACTGCTTCTCTTTCAGAGAAACGCATGTGAGTTTCTGGTGAATGCTTGTAAGTAGCTTAAAGCACTTTCAAAGGAAAGTGATTTTCTCTGAAAGGACAGCATTTAGAAAGTAAGCAACACTCCATTCCCTTCGTGCAGTGAATTGAAGTGTTGGAACAGAGTGCTTCTCTTTCATAGAAACGCATTAGTGTTTCTTGTGAATGCTTGCAAGTTGCTTAAGGCACTTTCAAAGGAAAGTGATTTTCTCTGAAAGGACATAATTTAGAAAGTGAAGCAACACTCCATTCACTTCACACAGTGAATTGAAGTGTTGGAACAGACTGCTTCTCTTTCAGAGAAATGCATGTGAGTTTCTGTTGAATGCTTGTAAGTAGCTTAAGGCACTTTCAAAGGAAAGTGATTTTCTCTGAGAGGACAGCATTTAGAAAGTGAGGCAACACTCCATTCACTTCACACAGTGAATTGAAGTCTTGGAACAGACTGCTTCTCTTTCAGAGAAACACATGTGAGTTTCTTCCTAATGCTTGCAAGTAGCTTAAGGCACTTTCAGAGGAAAGTGATTTTCTCAGAAAGGACAGCATTTAGAAAGTGAAGCAACACTCCATTCACTTCGAACAGTGAATTGTAGTGTTGGAACAGACTGCTTCTCTTTCAGAGAAACGCATGTGAGTTTCTTCCTAATGCTTGCAAGTAGCTTAAGGCACTTTCAAAGGAAAGTGATTTTCTCTGAAAGGACAGCATTTAGAAAGTGAAGCAACACTCCATTCACTTCGCACAGTGAATTGAAGTGTTGGAACAGACTGCTTCTCTTTCAGAGAAACGCATGTGAGTTTCTGGTGAATGCTTGTAAGTAGCTTAATGCACTTTCAAAGGAAAGTGATTTTCTCTGAAAGGACAGCATTGAGAAAGTGAAGCAACACTCCATTCACTTCGTGCAGTGAATTGAAGTGTTGGAACAGAGTGCTTCTCTTTCATAGAAACGCATTAGTGTTTCTTGTGAATGCTTGCAAGTTGCTTAAGGCACTTTCAAAGGAAAGTGATTTTCTCTGAAAGGACATAATTTAGAAAGTGAAGCAACACTCCATTCACTTCGCACAGTGAATTGAAGTGTTGGAACAGACTGCTTCTCTTTCAGAGAAATGCATGTGAGTTTCTGTTGAATGCTTGTAAGTAGCTGAAGGCACTTTCAAAGGAAAGTGATTTTCTCTGAAAGGACAGCATTTAGAAAGTGAAGCAACACTCCATTCACTTCGCACAGTGAATTGAAGTGTTGGAACAGACTGCTTCACTTTCAGAGAAACGCATGTGAGTTTCTGTTGAATGCTTGTAAGTAGCTTAAGGCACTTTCAAAGGAAAGTGATTTTCTCTGAAAGGACAGCATTTAGAAAGTGAGGCAGCACTCCATTCACTTCACACAGTGAATTGAAGTGTTGGAACAGACTGCTTCTCTTTCAGAGAAACGCATGTGAGTTTCTTCCGAATGCTTGCAAGTAGCTTAAGGCACTTTCAAAGGAAAGTGATTTTCTCTGAAAGGACAGCATTTAGAAAGTGAGGCAACACTCCATTCACTTCGCACAGTGAATTGAAGTGTTGGAACAGACTGCTTCTCTTTCAGAGAAACGCATGTGAGTTTCTTCCTAATGCTTGCAAGTAGCTTAAGGCACTTTCAAAGGAAAGTGATTTTCTCTGAAAGGACAGCATTTAGAACGTGAAGCAACACTCCATTCACTTCACACAGTGAATTGAAGTGTTGGAACAGACTGCTTCTCTTTCAGAGAAACGCATGTGAGTTTCTGGTGAATGCTTGTAAGTAGCTTAATGCACTTTCAAAGGAAAGTGATTTTCTCTGAAAGGACAGCATTTAGAAAGTGAAGCAACACTCCATTCCCTTCGTGCAGTGAATTGAAGTGTTGGAACAGAGTGCTTCTCTTTCAGAGAAACGCATTAGTGTTTCTTGTGAATGCTTGCAAGTTGCTTAAGGCACTTTCAAAGGAAAGTGATTTTCTCTGAAAGGACATAATTTAGAAAGTGAAGCAACACTCCATTCACTTCGCACAGTGAATTGAAGTGTTGGAACAGACTGCTTCTCTTTCAGAGAAATGCATGTGAGTTTCTGTTGAATGCTTGTAAGTAGCTTAAGGCACTTTCAAAGGAAAGTGATTTTCTCTGAAAGGACAGCATTTAGAAAGTGAAGCAACACTCCATTCACTTCGCACAGTGAATTGAAGTGTTGGAACAGACTGCTTCACTTTCAGAGAAACGCATGTGAGTTTCTGTTGAATGCTTGTAAGTAGCTTAAGGCACTTTCAAAGGAAAGTGATTTTCTCTGAGAGGACAGCATTTAGAAAGTGAGGCAACACTCTATTCACTTCACACAGTGAATTGAAGGGATGGAACAGACTGCTTCTCTTTCAGAGAAACGCATGTGAGTTTCTTCCTAATGCTTGCAAGTAGCTTAAGGCACTATCAAAGGAAAGTGATTTTCTCTGAAAGGACAGCATTTAGAAAGTGAGGCAACACTCCATTCACTTCGCACAGTGAATTGAAGTGTTGGAACAGACTGCTTCTCTTTCAGAGAAACGCATGTGAGTTTCTGGTGAATGCTTGTAAGTAGCTTAATGCACTTTCAAAGGAAAGTGATATTCTCTGAAAGGACAGCATTTAGAAAGTGAAGCAACACTCCATTCCCTTCGTGCAGTGAATTGAAGTGTTGGAACAGAGTGCTTCTCTTTCAGAGAAACGCATTAGTGTTTCTTGTGAATGCAGCAAGTTGCTTAAGGCACTTTCAAAGGAAAGTGATTTTCTCTGAAAGGACATAATTTAGAAAGTGAAGCAACACTCCATTCACTTCGCACAGTGAATTGAAGTGTTGGAACAGACTGCTTCTCTTTCAGAGAAATGCATGTGAGTTTCTGTTGAATGCTTGTAAGTAGCTTAAGGCACTTTCCAAGGAAAGTGATTTTCTCTGAAAGGACAGCATTTAGAAAGTGAAGCAACACTCCATTCACTTCGCACAGTGAATTGAAGTGTTGGAACAGACTGCTTCACTTTCAGAGAAACGCATGTGAGTTTCTGTTGAATGCTTGTAAGTAGCTTAAGGCACTTTCAAAGGAAAGTGATTTTCTCTGAGAGGACAGCATTTAGAAAGTGAAGCAACACTCCATTCCCTTCGTGCAGTGAATTGAAGTGTTGGAACAGAGTGCTTCTCTTTCATAGAAATGCATTAGTGTTTCTTGTGAATGCTTGCAAGTTGCTTAAGGCACTTTCAAAGGAAAGTGATTTTCTCTGAAAGGACATAATTTAGAAAGTGAAGCAACACTCCATTCACTTCGCACAGTGAATTGAAGTGTTGGAACAGACTGCTTCTCTTTCAGAGAAACGCATGTGAGTTTCTGTTGAATGCTTGTAAGTAGCTTAAGGCACTTTCAAAGGAAAGTGATTTTCTCTGAAAGGACAGCATTTAGAAAGTGAGGCAGCACTCCATTCACTTCACACAGTGAATTGAAGTGTTGGAACAGACTGCTTCTCTTTCACAGAAACGCATGTGAGTTTCTTCCGAATGCTTGCAAGTAGCTTAAGGCACTTTCAAAGGAAAGTGATTTTCTCTGAAAGGACAGTATTTAGTAAGTGAGGCAACACTCCATTCACTTCGCACAGTGAATTGAAGTGTTGGAACAGACTGCTTCTCTTTCAGAGAAACGCATGTGAGTTTCTTCCTAATGCTTGCAAGTAGCTTAAGGCACTTTCAAAGGAAAGTGATTTTCTCTGAAAGGACAGCATTTAGAACGTGAAGCAACACTCCATTCACTTCACACAGTGAATTGAAGTGTTGGAACAGACTGCTTCTCTTTCAGAGAAACGCATGTGAGTTTCTGGTGAATGCTTGTAAGTAGCTTAAAGCACTTTCAAAGGAAAGTGATTTTCTCTGAAAGGACAGCATTTAGAAAGTAAGCAACACTCCATTCCCTTCGTGCAGTGAATTGAAGTGTTGGAACAGAGTGCTTCTCTTTCATAGAAACGCATTAGTGTTTCTTGTGAATGCTTGCAAGTTGCTTAAGGCACTTTCAAAGGAAAGTGATTTTCTCTGAAAGGACATAATTTAGAAAGTGAAGCAACACTCCATTCACTTCACACAGTGAATTGAAGTGTTGGAACAGACTGCTTCTCTTTCAGAGAAATGCATGTGAGTTTCTGTTGAATGCTTGTAAGTAGCTTAAGGCACTTTCAAAGGAAAGTGATTTTCTCTGAGAGGACAGCATTTAGAAAGTGAGGCAACACTCCATTCACTTCACACAGTGAATTGAAGTCTTGGAACAGACTGCTTCTCTTTCAGAGAAACACATGTGAGTTTCTTCCTAATGCTTGCAAGTAGCTTAAGGCACTTTCAGAGGAAAGTGATTTTCTCAGAAAGGACAGCATTTAGAAAGTGAAGCAACACTCCATTCACTTCGAACAGTGAATTGTAGTGTTGGAACAGACTGCTTCTCTTTCAGAGAAACGCATGTGAGTTTCTTCCTAATGCTTGCAAGTAGCTTAAGGCACTTTCAAAGGAAAGTGATTTTCTCTGAAAGGACAGCATTTAGAAAGTGAAGCAACACTCCATTCACTTCGCACAGTGAATTGAAGTGTTGGAACAGACTGCTTCTCTTTCAGAGAAACGCATGTGAGTTTCTGGTGAATGCTTGTAAGTAGCTTAATGCACTTTCAAAGGAAAGTGATTTTCTCTGAAAGGACAGCATTGAGAAAGTGAAGCAACACTCCATTCACTTCGTGCAGTGAATTGAAGTGTTGGAACAGAGTGCTTCTCTTTCATAGAAACGCATTAGTGTTTCTTGTGAATGCTTGCAAGTTGCTTAAGGCACTTTCAAAGGAAAGTGATTTTCTCTGAAAGGACATAATTTAGAAAGTGAAGCAACACTCCATTCACTTCGCACAGTGAATTGAAGTGTTGGAACAGACTGCTTCTCTTTCAGAGAAATGCATGTGAGTTTCTGTTGAATGCTTGTAAGTAGCTGAAGGCACTTTCAAAGGAAAGTGATTTTCTCTGAAAGGACAGCATTTAGAAAGTGAAGCAACACTCCATTCACTTCGCACAGTGAATTGAAGTGTTGGAACAGACTGCTTCACTTTCAGAGAAACGCATGTGAGTTTCTGTTGAATGCTTGTAAGTAGCTTAAGGCACTTTCAAAGGAAAGTGATTTTCTCTGAAAGGACAGCATTTAGAAAGTGAGGCAGCACTCCATTCACTTCACACAGTGAATTGAAGTGTTGGAACAGACTGCTTCTCTTTCAGAGAAACGCATGTGAGTTTCTTCCGAATGCTTGCAAGTAGCTTAAGGCACTTTCAAAGGAAAGTGATTTTCTCTGAAAGGACAGCATTTAGAAAGTGAGGCAACACTCCATTCACTTCGCACAGTGAATTGAAGTGTTGGAACAGACTGCTTCTCTTTCAGAGAAACGCATGTGAGTTTCTTCCTAATGCTTGCAAGTAGCTTAAGGCACTTTCAAAGGAAAGTGATTTTCTCTGAAAGGACAGCATTTAGAACGTGAAGCAACACTCCATTCACTTCACACAGTGAATTGAAGTGTTGGAACAGACTGCTTCTCTTTCAGAGAAACGCATGTGAGTTTCTGGTGAATGCTTGTAAGTAGCTTAATGCACTTTCAAAGGAAAGTGATTTTCTCTGAAAGGACAGCATTTAGAAAGTGAAGCAACACTCCATTCCCTTCGTGCAGTGAATTGAAGTGTTGGAACAGAGTGCTTCTCTTTCAGAGAAACGCATTAGTGTTTCTTGTGAATGCTTGCAAGTTGCTTAAGGCACTTTCAAAGGAAAGTGATTTTCTCTGAAAGGACATAATTTAGAAAGTGAAGCAACACTCCATTCACTTCGCACAGTGAATTGAAGTGTTGGAACAGACTGCTTCTCTTTCAGAGAAATGCATGTGAGTTTCTGTTGAATGCTTGTAAGTAGCTTAAGGCACTTTCAAAGGAAAGTGATTTTCTCTGAAAGGACAGCATTTAGAAAGTGAAGCAACACTCCATTCACTTCGCACAGTGAATTGAAGTGTTGGAACAGACTGCTTCACTTTCAGAGAAACGCATGTGAGTTTCTGTTGAATGCTTGTAAGTAGCTTAAGGCACTTTCAAAGGAAAGTGATTTTCTCTGAGAGGACAGCATTTAGAAAGTGAAGCAACACTCCATTCCCTTCGTGCAGTGAATTGAAGTGTTGGAACAGAGTGCTTCTCTTTCATAGAAATGCATTAGTGTTTCTTGTGAATGCTTGCAAGTTGCTTAAGGCACTTTCAAAGGAAAGTGATTTTCTCTGAAAGGACATAATTTAGAAAGTGAAGCAACACTCCATTCACTTCGCACAGTGAATTGAAGTGTTGGAACAGACTGCTTCTCTTTCAGAGAAATGCATGTGAGTTTCTGTTGAATGCTTGTAAGTAGCTGAAGGCACTTTCAAAGGAAAGTGATTTTCTCTGAAAGGACAGCATTTAGAAAGTGAAGCAACACTCCATTCACTTCGCAGAGTGAATTGAAGTGTTGGAACAGACTGCTTCACTTTCAGAGAAACGCATGTGAGTTTCTGTTGAATGCTTGTAAGTAGCTTAAGGCACTTTCAAAGGAAAGTGATTTTCTCTGAAAGGACAGCATTTAGAAAGTGAGGCAGCACTCCATTCACTTCACACAGTGAATTGAAGTGTTGGAACAGACTGCTTCTCTTTCAGAGAAACGCATGTGAGTTTCTTCCGAATGCTTGCAAGTAGCTTAAGGCACTTTCAAAGGAAAGTGATTTTCTCTGAAAGGACAGTATTTAGTAAGTGAGGCAACACTCCATTCACTTCGCACAGTGAATTGAAGTGTTGGAACAGACTGCTTCTCTTTCAGAGAAACGCATGTGAGTTTCTTCCTAATGCTTGCAAGTAGCTTAAGGCACTTTCAAAGGAAAGTGATTTTCTCTGAAAGGACAGCATTTAGAACGTGAAGCAACACTCCATTCACTTCACACAGTGAATTGAAGTGTTGGAACAGACTGCTTCTCTTTCAGAGAAACGCATGTGAGTTTCTGGTGAATGCTTGTAAGTAGCTTAAGGCACTTTCAAAGGAAAGTGATTTTCTCTGAAAGGACAGCATTTAGAAAGTAAGCAACACTCCATTCCCTTCGTGCAGTGAATTGAAGTGTTGGAACAGAGTGCTTCTCTTTCATAGAAACGCATTAGTGTTTCTTGTGAATGCTTGCAAGTTGCTTAAGGCACTTTCAAAGGAAAGTGATTTTCTCTGAAAGGACATAATTTAGAAAGTGAAGCAACACTCCATTCACTTCGCACAGTGAATTGAAGTGTTGGAACAGACTGCTTCTCTTTCAGAGAAATGCATGTGAGTTTCTGTTGAATGCTTGTAAGTAGCTTAAGGCACTTTCAAAGGAAAGTGATTTTCTCTGAGAGGACAGCATTTAGAAAGTGAGGCAACACTCCATTCACTTCACACAGTGAATTGAAGTCTTGGAACAGACTGCTTCTCTTTCAGAGAAACACATGTGAGTTTCTTCCTAATGCTTGCAAGTAGCTTAAGGCACTTTCAGAGGAAAGTGATTTTCTCAGAAAGGACAGCATTTAGAAAGTGAAGCAACACTCCATTCACTTCGCACAGTGAATTGTAGTGTTGGAACAGACTGCTTCTCTTTCAGAGAAACGCATGTGAGTTTCTTCCTAATGCTTGCAAGTAGCTTAAGGCACTTTCAAAGGAAAGTGATTTTCTCTGAAAGGACAGCATTTAGAAAGTGAAGCAACACTCCATTCACTTCGCACAGTGAATTGAAGTGTTGGAACAGACTGCTTCTCTTTCAGAGAAACGCATGTGAGTTTCTGGTGAATGCTTGTAAGTAGCTTAATGCACTTTCAAAGGAAAGTGATTTTCTCTGAAAGGACAGCATTTAGAAAGTGAAGCAACACTCCATTCCCTTCGTGCAGTGAATTGAAGTGTTGGAACAGAGTGCTTCTCTTTCATAGAAACGCATTAGTGTTTCTTGTGAATGCTTGCAAGTTGCTTAAGGCACTTTCAAAGGAAAGTGATTTTCTCTGAAAGGACATAATTTAGAAAGTGAAGCAACACTCCATTCACTTCGCACAGTGAATTGAAGTGTTGGAACAGACTGCTTCTCTTTCAGAGAAATGCATGTGAGTTTCTGTTGAATGCTTGTAAGTAGCTTAAGGCACTTTCAAAGGAAAGTGATTTTCTCTGAAAGGACAGCATTTAGAAAGTGAAGCAACACTCCATTCACTTCGCACAGTGAATTGAAGTGTTGGAACAGACTGCCTCACTTTCAGAGAAACGCATGTGAGTTTCTGTTGAATGCTTGTAAGTAGCTTAAGGCACTTTCAAAGGAAAGTGATTTTCTCTGAGAGGACAGCATTTAGAAAGTGAAGCAACACTCCATTCCCTTCGTGCAGTGAATTGAAGTGTTGGAACAGAGTGCTTCTCTTTCATAGAAATGCATTAGTGTTTCTTGTGAATGCTTGCAAGTTGCTTAAGGCACTTTCAAAGGAAAGTGATTTTCTCTGAAAGGACATAATTTAGAAAGTGAAGCAACACTCCATTCACTTCGCACAGTGAATTGAAGTGTTGGAACAGACTGCTTCTCTTTCAGAGAAATGCATGTGAGTTTCTGTTGAATGCTTGTAAGTAGCTTAAGGCACTTTCAAAGAAAAGTGATTTTCTCTGAAAGGACAGCATTTAGAAAGTGAAGCAACACTCCATTCACTTCGCACAGTGAATTGAAGTGTTGGAACAGACTGCTTCACTTTCAGAGAAACACATGTGAGTTTCTGTTGAATGCTTGTAAGTAGCTTAAGGCACTTTCAAAGGAAAGTGATTTTCTCTGAGAGGACAGCATTTAGAAAGTGAGGCAACACTCCATTCACTTCACACAGTGAATTGAAGTGTTGAAACAGACTGCTTCTCTTTCAGAGAAATGCATGTGAGTTTCTTCCTAATGCTTGCAAGTAGCTTAAGGCACTTTCAAAGGAAAGTGATTTTCTCAGAAAGGACAGCATTTAGAAAGTGAAGCAACACTCCATTCACTTCGCACAGTGAATTGAAGTGTTGGAACAGACTGCTTCTCTTTCAGAGAAACGCATGTGAGTTTCTTCCTCATGCTTGCAAGTAGCTTAAAGCACTTTCAAAGGAAAGTGATTTTCTCTGAAAGGACAGCATTTAGAAAGTGAAGCAACACTCCATTCACTTCGCACAGTGAATTGAAGTGTTGGAACAGACTGCTTCTCTTTCAGAGATACGCATGTGAGTTTCTGGTGAATGCTTGTAAGTAGCTTAAGGCACTTTCAAAGGAAAGTGATTTTCTCTGAAAGGACAGCATTTAGAAAGTGAAGCAACACTCCCTTCACTTCAAACAGTGAATTGAAGTGTTGGAACAGACTGCTTCTCTTTCAGAGAAATGCATGTGATTTTCTGTTGAATGCTTGTAAGTAGCTTAAGGCACTTTCAAAGGAAAGTGATTTTCTCTGAAAGGACAGCATTTAGAAAGTGAGGAAACACTCCATTCACTTCACACTGTGAACTGAAGTGTCGGAACAGACTGCTTCTCTTTCAGAGAAACACATGTGAGTTTCTTCCTAATGCTTGCAAGTAGCTTAAGGCACTTTCAAAGGAAAGTGATTTTCTCTGAAAGGACAGCATTTAGAAAGTGAAGCAACACTCCATTCAGTTCGCACATTGAATTGAAGTGTTGGAACAGACTGCTTCTCTTTCAGAGAAACGCATGTGAGTTTCTGTTGAATGCTTGTAAGTAGCTTAAGGCACTTTCAAAGAAAAGTGATTTTCTCTGAAAGGACAGCATTTAGAAAGGGTAGCAATACTCCATTCACTTCGCAGAGTGAATTGAAGTATTGGAACAGACTGCTTCTCTTTCAGAGAAACGCATGTGAGTTTCTGTTAAATGCTTGTAAGTAGCTTAAGACACTTTCAAAGGAAAGTGATTTTCTCTGAAAGCACAGCATTTAGAAAGTGAGGCAACACTCTATTCACTTCACACAGTGAATTGAAGGGATGGAACAGACTGCTTCTCTTTCAGAGAAACGCATGTGAGTTTCTTCCTAATGCTTGCAAGTAGCTTAAGGCACTATCAAAGGAAAGTGATTTTCTCTGAAAGGACAGCATTTAGAAAGTGAGGCAACACTCCATTCACTTCGCACAGTGAATTGAAGTGTTGGAACAGACTGCTTCTCTTTCAGAGAAACGCATGTGAGTTTCTTCCTAATGCTTGCAAGTAGCTTAAGGCACTTTCAAAGGAAAGTGATTTTCTCTGAAAGGACAGCATTTAGAAAGTGAAGCAACACTCCATTCACTTCGTGCAGTGAATTGAAGTGTTGGAACAGAGTGCTCCTCTTTCATAGAAACGCATTAGTGTTTCTTGTGAACGCTTGCAAGTTGCTTAAGGCACTTTCAAAGGAAAGTGATTTTCTCTGAAAGGACATAATTTAGAAAGTGAAGCAACACTCCATTCACTTCGCACAGTGAATTGAAGTGTTGGAACAGACTGCTTCTCTTTCAGAGAAATGCATGTGAGTTTCTGTTGAATGCTTGTAAGTAGCTGAAGGCACTTTCAAAGGAAAGTGATTTTCTCTGAAAGGACAGCATTTAGAAAGTGAAGCAACACTCCATTCACTTCGCAGAGTGAATTGAAGTGTTGGAACAGACTGCTTCACTTTCAGAGAAACGCATGTGAGTTTCTGTTGAATGCTTGTAAGTAGCTTAAGGCACTTTCAAAGGAAAGTGATTTTCTCTGAAAGGACAGCATTTAGAAAGTGAGGCAGCACTCCATTCACTTCACACAGTGAATTGAAGTGTTGGAACAGACTGCTTCTCTTTCAGAGAAACGCATGTGAGTTTCTTCCGAATGCTTGCAAGTAGCTTAAGGCACTTTCAAAGGAAAGTGATTTTCTCTGAAAGGACAGTATTTAGAAAGTGAGGCAACACTCCATTCACTTCGCACAGTGAATTGAAGTGTTGGAACAGACTGCTTCTCTTTCAGAGAAACGCATGTGAGTTTCTTCTTAATGCTTGCAAGTAGCTTAAGGCACTTTCAAAGGAAAGTGATTTTCTCTGAAAGGACAGCATTTAGAACGTGAAGCAACACTCCATTCACTTCACACAGTGAATTGAAGTGTTGGAACAGACTGCTTCTCTTTCAGAGAAACGCATGTGAGTTTCTGGTGAATGCTTGTAAATAGCTTAAGGCACTTTCAAAGGAAAGTGATTTTCTCTGAAAGGACAGCATTTAGAAAGTAAGCAACACTCCATTCCCTTCGTGCAGTGAATTGAAGTGTTGGAACAGAGTGCTTCTCTTTCATAGAAACGCATTAGTGTTTCTTGTGAATGCTTGCAAGTTGCTTAAGGCACTTTCAAAGGAAAGTGATTTGCTCTGAAAGGACATAATTTAGAATGTGAAGCAACACTCCATTCACTTCGCACAGTGAATTGAAGTGTTGGAACAGACTGCTTCTCTTTCAGAGAAATGCATGTGAGTTTCTGTTGAATGCTTGTAAGTAGCTTAAGGCACTTTCAAAGGAAAGTGATTTTCTCTGAAAGGACAGCATTTAGAAAGTGAAGCAACACTCCATTCACTTCGCACAGTGAATTGAAGTGTTGGAACAGACTGCTTCACTTTCAGAGAAACGCATGTGAGTTTCTGTTGAATGCTTGTAAGTAGCTTAAGGCACTTTCAAAGGAAAGTGATTTTCTCTGAGAGGACAGCATTTAGAAAGTGAAGCAACACTCCATTCCCTTCGTGCAGTGAATTGAAGTGTTGGAACAGAGTGCTTCTCTTTCATAGAAATGCATTAGTGTTTCTTGTGAATGCTTGCAAGTTGCTTAAGGCACTTTCAAAGGAAAGTGATTTTCTCTGAAAGGACATAATTTAGAAAGTGAAGCAACACTCCATTCACTTCGCACAGTGAATTGAAATGTTGGAACAGACTGCTTCACTTTCAGAGAAACACATGTGAGTTTCTGTTGAATGCTTGTAAGTAGCTTAAGGCACTTTCAAAGGAAAGTGATTTTCTCTGAGAGGACAGCATTTAGAAAGTGAGGCAACACTCCATTCACTTCACACAGTGAATTGAAGTGTTGGAACAGACTTCTTCTCTTTCAGAGAAACGCATGTGAGTTTCTTCCTAATGCTTGCAAGTAGCTTAAGGCACTTTCAAAGGAAAGTGATTTTCTCAGAAAGGACAGCATTTAGAAAGTGAAGCAACACTCCATTCACTTCGCACAGTGAATTGAAGTGTTGGAACAGACTGCTTCTCTTTCAGAGAAACGCATGTGAGTTTCTTCCTCATGCTTGCAAGTAGCTTAAAGCACTTTCAAAGGAAAGTGATTTTCTCTGAAAGGACAGCATTTAGAAAGTGAAGCAACACTCCATTCACTTCGCACAGTGAATTGAAGTGTTGGAACAGACTGCTTCTCTTTCAGAGAAACGCATGTGAGTTTCTGTTGAATGCTTGTAAGTAGCTTAAGGCACTTTCAAAGGAAAGTGATTTTCTCTGAAAGGACAGCATTTAGAAAGTGAAGCAACACTCCCTTCACTTCAAACAGTGAATTGAAGTGTTGGAACAGACTGCTTCTCTTTCAGAGAAATGCATGTGAGTTTCTGTTGAATGCTTGTAAGTAGCTTAAGGCACTTTCAAAGGAAAGTGATTTTCTCTGAAAGGACAGCATTTAGAAAGTGAGGAAACACTCCATTCACTTCACACAGTGAACTGAAGTGTTGGAACAGACTGCTTCTCTTTCAGAGAAACACATGTGAGTTTCTTCCTAATGCTTGCAAGTAGTTTAAGGCACTTTCAAAGGAAAGTGATTTTCTCTGAAAGGACATAATTTAGAAAGTGAAGCAACACTCCATTCACTTCGCACAGTGAATTGAAGTGTTGGAACAGACTGCTTCTCTTTCAGAGAAATGCATGTGAGTTTCTGCTGAATGCTTGTAAGTAGCTGAAGGCACTTTCAAAGGAAAGTGATTTTCTCTGAAAGGACAGCATTTAGAAAATGAAGCAACACTCCATTCACTTCGCAGAGTGAATTGAAGTGTTGGAACAGACTGCTTCACTTTCAGAGAAACGCATGTGAGTTTCTGTTGAATGCTTGTAAGTAGCTTAAGGCACTTTCAAAGGAAAGTGATTTTCTCTGAAAGGACAGCATTTAGAAAGTGAGGCAGCACTCCATTCACTTCACACAGTGAATTGAAGTGTTGGAACAGACTGCTTCTCTTTCAGAGAAACGCATTTGAGTTTCTTCCTAATGCTTGCAAGTAGCTTAAGGCACTTTCAAAGGAAAGTGATTTTCTCTGAAAGGACAGTATTTAGAAAGTGAGGCAACACTCCATTCACTTCGCACAGTGAATTCAAGTGTTGGAACAGACTGCTTCTTTTTTAGAGAAACGCATGTGAGTTTCTTCCTAATGCTTGCAAGTAGCTTAAGGCACTTTCAAAGGAAAGTGATTTTCTCTGAAAGGACAGCATTTAGAACGTGAAGCAACACTCCATTCACTTCGCACAGTGAATTGAAGTGTTGGAACCGACTGCTTCTCTTTCAGAGAAACGCATGTGAGTTTCTGGTGAATGCTTGTAAGAAGCTTAAGGCACTTTCAAAGGAAAGTGATTTTCTCTGAAAGGACAGCATTTAGAAAGTGAAGCAACACTCCATTCAATTCGTGCAGTGAACTGAAGTGTTGGAACAGAGTGCTTCTCTTTCATAGAAACGCATTAGTGTTTCTTGTGAATGCTAACAAGTTGCTTAAGGCACTTTCAAAGGAAAGTGATTTTCTCTGAAAGGACATAATTTAGAAAGTGAAGCAAAACTCCATTCACTTCGCACAGTGAATTGAAGTGTTGGAACAGACTGCTTCTCTTTCAGAGAAATGCATGAGAGTTTCTGTTGAATGCTTGTAAGTAGCTTAAGGCACTTTCAAAGGAAAGTGATTTTCTCTGAAAGGACAGCATTTAGAAAGTGAAGCAACACTCCATTCACTTCGCACAGTGAATTGAAGTGTTGGAACAGACTGCTTCACTTTCAGAGAAACGCATGTGAGTTTCTGTTGAATGCTTGTAAGTAGCTTAAGGCACTTTCAAAGGAAAGTGATTTTCTCTGAGAGGACAGCATTTAGAAAGTGAGGCAACACTCCATTCACTTCACACAGTGAATTGAAGTGTTGGAACAGACTGCTTCTCTTTCAGAGAAACGCATGTGAGTTTCTTCCTAATGCTTGCAAGTAGCTTAAGGCAATTTCAAAGGAAAGTGATTTTCTCTGAAAGGACATAATTTAGAAAGTGAAGCAAAACTCCATTCACTTCGCACAGTGAATTGAAGTGTTGGAACAGACTGCTTCTCTTTCAGAGAAACGCATGTGAGTTTCTTACTAATGCTTGCAAGTAGCTTAAGGCACTTTCAAAGGAAAGTGATTTTCTCTGAAAGGACAGCATTTAGAAAGTGAAGCAACACTCCATTCACTTCACACAGTGAATTGAAGTGTTGGAACAGACTGCTTCTCTTTCAGAGAAACGCATGTGAGTTTCTGGTGAATGCTTGTAAGTAGCTTAAGGCACTTTCAAAGGAAAGTGATTTTCTCTGAAAGGACAGCATTTAGAAAGTAAGCAACACTCCATTCCCTTCGTGCAGTGAATTGAAGTGTTGGAACAGAGTGCTTCTCTTTCATAGAAACGCATTAGTGTTTCTTGTGAATGCTTGCAAGTTGCTTAAGGCACTTTCAAAGGAAAGTGATTTTCTCTGAAAGGACATAATTTAGAAAGTGAAGCAACACTCCATTCACTTCGCACAGTGAATTGAAGTGTTGGAACAGACTGCTTCTCTTTCAGAGAAACGCATGTGAGTTTCTGTTGAATGCTTGTAAGTAGCTTAAGGCACTTTCAAAGAAAAGTGATTTTCTCTGAAAGGACAGCATTTAGAAAGGGAAGCAATACTCCATTCACTTCGCAGAGTGAATTGAAGTATTGGAACAGACTGCTTCTCTTTCAGAGAAACGCATGTGAGTTTCTGTTAAATGCTTGTAAGTAGCTTAAGGCACTTTCAAAGGAAAGTGATTTTCTCTGAAAGCACAGCATTTAGAAAGTGAGGCAACACTCTATTCACTTCACACAGTGAATTGAAGGGATGGAACAGACTGCTTCTCTTTCAGAGAAACGCATGTGAGTTTCTTCCTAATGCTTGCAAGTAGCTTAAGGCACTATCAAAGGAAAGTGATTTTCTCTGAAAGGACAGCATTTAGAAAGTGAGGCAACACTCCATTCACTTCGCACAGTGAATTGAAGTGTTGGAACAGACTGCTTCTCTTTCAGAGAAACACATGTGAGTTTCTTCCTAATGCTTGCAAGTAGCTTAAGGCACTTTCAAAGGAAAGTGATTTTCTCTGAAAGGACAGCATTTAGAAAGTGAAGCAACACTCCATTCACTTCGTGCAGTGAATTGAAGTGTTGGAACAGAGTGCTTCTCTTTCATAGAAACGCATTAGTGTTTCTTGTGAATGCTTGCAAGTTGCTTAAGGCACTTTCAAAGGAAAGTGATTTTCTCTGAAAGGACAGCATTTAGAAAGTGAAGCAACACTCCATTCACTTCGCACAGTGAATTGAAGTGTTGGAACAGACTGCATCTCTTTCAGAGAAACGCATGTGAGTTTCTGGTGAATGCTTGTAAGTAGCTTAAGGCACTTTCAAAGGAAAGTGATTTTCTCTGAAAGGACAGCATTTAGAAAGTAAGCAACACTCCATTCCCTTCGTGCAGTGAATTGAAGTGTTGGAACAGAGTGCTTCTCTTTCAGAGAAACGCATTAGTGTTTCTTGTGAATGCTTGCAAGTTGCTTAAGGCACTTTCAAAGGAAAGTGATTTTCTCTGAAAGGACATAATTTAGAAAGTGAAGCAACACTCCATTCACTTCGCACAGTGAATTGAAGTGTTGGAACAGACTGCTTCTCTTTCAGAGAAACGCATGTGAGTTTCTGTTGAATGCTTGTAAGTAGCTTAAGGCACTTTCAAAGAAAAGTGATTTTCTCTGAAACGACAGCATTTAGAAAGGGAAGCAATACTCCATTCACTTCGCAGAGTGAATTGAAGTATTGGAACAGACTGATTCTCTTTCAGAGAAACGCATGTGAGTTTCTGTTAAATGCTTGTAAGTAGCTTAAGGCACTTTCAAAGGAAAGTGATTTTCTCTGAAAGCACAGCATTTAGAAAGTGAGGCAACACTCTATTCACTTCACACAGTGAATTGAAGGGATGGAACAGACTGCTTCTCTTTCAGAGAAACGGATGTGAGTTTCTTCCTAATGCTTGCAAGTAGCTTAAGGCACTATCAAAGGAAAGTGATTTTCTCTGAAAGGACAGCATTTAGAAAGTGAGGCAACACTCCATTCACTTCGCACAGTGAATTGAAGTGTTGGAACAGACTGCTTCTCTTTCAGAGAAACACATGTGAGTTTCTTCCTAATGCTTGCAAGTAGCTTAAGGCACTTTCAAAGGAAAGTGATTTTCTCTGAAAGGACAGCATTTAGAAAGTGAAGCAACACTCCATTCACTTCGTGCAGTGAATTGAAGTGTTGGAACAGAGTGCTTCTCTTTCATAGAAACGCATTAGTGTTTCTTGTGAATGCTTGCAAGTTGCTTAAGGCACTTTCAAAGGAAAGTGATTTTCTCTGAAAGGACAGCATTTAGAAAGTGAAGCAACACTCCATTCACTTCGCACAGTGAATTGAAGTGTTGGAACAGACTGCTTCTCTTTCAGAGAAACGCATGTGAGTTTCTGGTGAATGCTTGTAAGTAGCTTAAGGCACTTTCAAAGGAAAGTGATTTTCTCTGAGAGGACAGCATTTATAAAGTGAGGCAGCACTCCATTCACTTCACACAGTGAATTGAAGTCTTGGAACAGACTGCTACTCTTTCAGAGAAACACATGTGAGTTTCTTCCTAATGCTTGCAAGTAGCTTAAGGCACTTTCAAAGGAAAGTGATTTTCTCAGAAAGGACAGCATTTAGAAAGTGAAGCAACACTCCATTCACTTCGCACAGTGAATTGTAGTGTTGGAACAGACTGCTTCTCTTTCAGAGAAACGCATGTGAGTTTCTTCCTAATGCTTGCAAGTAGCTTAAGGCACTTTCAAAGGAAAGTGATTTTCTCTGAAAGGACAGCATTTAGAAAGGGAAGCAATACTCCATTCACTTCGCAGAGTGAATTGAAGTATTGGAACAGACTGATTCTCTTTCAGAGAAACGCATGTGAGTTTCTGTTAAATGCTTGTAAGTAGCTTAAGGCACTTTCAAAGGAAAGTGATTTTCTCTGAAAGCACAGCATTTAGAAAGTGAGGCAACACTCTATTCACTTCACACAGTGAATTGAAGGGATGGAACAGACTGCTTCTCTTTCAGAGAAACGCATGTGAGTTTCTTCCTAATGCTTGCAAGTAGCTTAAGGCACTATCAAAGGAAAGTGATTTTCTCTGAAAGGACAGCATTTAGAAAGTGAGGCAACACTCCATTCACTTCGCACAGTGAATTGAAGTGTTGGAACAGACTGCTTCTCTTTCAGAGAAACACATGTGAGTTTCTTCCTAATGCTTGCAAGTAGCTTAAGGCACTTTCAAAGGAAAGTGATTTTCTCTGAAAGGACAGCATTTAGAAAGTGAAGCAACACTCCATTCACTTCGTGCAGTGAATTGAAGTGTTGGAACAGAGTGCTTCTCTTTCATAGAAACGCATTAGTGTTTCTTGTGAATGCTTGCAAGTTGCTTAAGGCACTTTCAAAGGAAAGTGATTTTCTCTGAAAGGACAGCATTTAGAAAGTGAAGCAACACTCCATTCACTTCGCACAGTGAATTGAAGTGTTGGAACAGACTGCATCTCTTTCAGAGAAACGCATGTGAGTTTCTGGTGAATGCTTGTAAGTAGCTTAAGGCACTTTCAAAGGAAAGTGATTTTCTCTGAAAGGACAGCATTTAGAAAGTAAGCAACACTCCATTCCCTTCGTGCAGTGAATTGAAGTGTTGGAACAGAGTGCTTCTCTTTCATAGAAACGCATTAGTGTTTCTTGTGAATGCTTGCAAGTTGCTTAAGGCACTTTCAAAGGAAAGTGATTTTCTCTGAAAGGACATAATTTAGAAAGTGAAGCAACACTCCATTCACTTCGCACAGTGAATTGAAGTGTTGGAACAGACTGCTTCTCTTTCAGAGAAACGCATGTGAGTTTCTGTTGAATGCTTGTAAGTAGCTTAAGGCACTTTCAAAGAAAAGTGATTTTCTCTGAAAGGACAGCATTTAGAAAGGGAAGCAATACTCCATTCACTTCGCAGAGTGAATTGAAGTATTGGAACAGACTGATTCTCTTTCAGAGAAACGCATGTGAGTTTCTGTTAAATGCTTGTAAGTAGCTTAAGGCACTTTCAAAGGAAAGTGATTTTCTCTGAAAGCACAGCATTTAGAAAGTGAGGCAACACTCTATTCACTTCACACAGTGAATTGAAGGGATGGAACAGACTGCTTCTCTTTCAGAGAAACGGATGTGAGTTTCTTCCTAATGCTTGCAAGTAGCTTAAGGCACTATCAAAGGAAAGTGATTTTCTCTGAAAGGACAGCATTTAGAAAGTGAGGCAACACTCCATTCACTTCGCACAGTGAATTGAAGTGTTGGAACAGACTGCTTCTCTTTCAGAGAAACACATGTGAGTTTCTTCCTAATGCTTGCAAGTAGCTTAAGGCACTTTCAAAGGAAAGTGATTTTCTCTGAAAGGACAGCATTTAGAAAGTGAAGCAACACTCCATTCACTTCGTGCAGTGAATTGAAGTGTTGGAACAGAGTGCTTCTCTTTCATAGAAACGCATTAGTGTTTCTTGTGAATGCTTGCAAGTTGCTTAAGGCACTTTCAAAGGAAAGTGATTTTCTCTGAAAGGACAGCATTTAGAAAGTGAAGCAACACTCCATTCACTTCGCACAGTGAATTGAAGTGTTGGAACAGACTGCTTCTCTTTCAGAGAAACGCATGTGAGTTTCTGGTGAATGCTTGTAAGTAGCTTAAGGCACTTTCAAAGGAAAGTGATTTTCTCTGAGAGGACAGCATTTATAAAGTGAGGCAGCACTCCATTCACTTCACACAGTGAATTGAAGTCTTGGAACAGACTGCTACTCTTTCAGAGAAACACATGTGAGTTTCTTCCTAATGCTTGCAAGTAGCTTAAGGCACTTTCAAAGGAAAGTGATTTTCTCAGAAAGGACAGCATTTAGAAAGTGAAGCAACACTCCATTCACTTCGCACAGTGAATTGTAGTGTTGGAACAGACTGCTTCTCTTTCAGAGAAACGCATGTGAGTTTCTTCCTAATGCTTGCAAGTAGCTTAAGGCACTTTCAAAGGAAAGTGATTTTCTCTGAAAGGACAGCATTTAGAAAGTGAAGCAACACTCCATTCACTTCGCACAGTGAATTGAAGTGTTGGAACAGACTGCTTCTCTTTCAGAGAAACGCATGTGAGTTTCTGGTGAATGCTTGTAAGTAGCTTAATGCACTTTCAAAGGAAAGTGATTTTCTCTGAAAGGACAGCATTTAGAAAGTGAAGCAACACTCCATTCCCTTCGTGCAGTGAATTGAAGTGTTGGAACAGAGTGCTTCTCTTTCATAGAAACGCATTAGTGTTTCTTGTGAATGCTTGCAAGTTGCTTAAGGCACTTTCAAAGGAAAGTGATTTTCTCTGAAAGGACATAATTTAGAAAGTGAAGCAACACTCCATTCACTTCGCACAGTGAATTGAAGTGTTGGAACAGACTGCTTCTCTTTCAGAGAAACGCATGTGAGTTTCTGTTGAATGCTTGTAAGTAGCTTAAGGCACTTTCAAAGGAAAGTGATTTTCTCTGAAAGGACAGCATTTAGAAAGTGAAGCAACACTCCATTCACTTCGCACAGTGAATTGAAGTGTTGGAACAGACTGCTTCACTTTCAGAGAAACGCATGTGAGTTTCTGTTGAATGCTTGTAAGTAGCTTAAGGCACTTTCAAAGGAAAGTGATTTTCTCTGAGAGGACAGCATTTAGAAAGTGAAGCAACACTCCATTCCCTTCGTGCAGTGAATTGAAGTGTTGGAACAGAGTGCTTCTCTTTCATAGAAACGCATTAGTGTTTCTTGTGAATGCTTGCAAGTTGCTTAAGGCACTTTCAAAGGAAAGTGATTTTCTCTGAAAGTACATAATTTAGAAAGTGAAGCAACACTCCATTCACTTCGCACAGTGAATTGAAGTGTTGGAAAAGACTGCTTCTCTTTCAGAGAAATGCATGTGAGTTTCTGTTGAATGCTTGTAAGTAGCTTAAGGCACTTACAAAGGAAAGTGATTTTCTCTGAAAGGACAGCATTTAGAAAGTGAAGCAACACTCCATTCACTTCGCACAGTGAATTGAAGTGTTGGAACAGACTGCTTCACTTTCAGAGAAACACATGTGAGTTTCTGTTGAATGCTTGTAAGTAGCTTAAGGCACTTTCAAAGGAAAGTGATTTTCTCTGAGAGGACAGCATTTAGAAAGTGAGGCAACACTCCATTCACTTCACACAGTGAATTGAAGTGTTGGAACAGACTGCTTCTCTTTCAGAGAAACACATGTGAGTTTCTTCCTAATGCTTGCAAGTAGCTTAAGGCACTTTCAAAGGAAAGTGATTTTCTCAGAAAGGACAGCATTTAGAAAGTGAAGCAACACTCCATTCACTTCGCACAGTGAATTGAAGTGTTGGAACAGACTGCTTCTCTTTCAGAGAAACGCATGTGAGTTTCTTCCTCATGCTTGCAAGTAGCTTAAAGCACTTTCAAAGGAAAGTGATTTTCTCTGAAAGGACAGCATTTAGAAAGTGAAGCAACACTCCATTCACTTCGTGCAGTGAACTGAAGTGTTGGAACAGAGTGCTTATCTTTCATAGAAACGCATTAGTGTTTCTTGTGAATGCTAACAAGTTGCTTAAGGCACTTTCAAAGGAAAGTGATTTTCTCTGAAAGGACATAATTTAGAAAGTGAAGCCAAACTCCATTCACTTCGCACAGTGAATTGAAGTGTTGGAACAGACTGCTTCACTTTCAGAGAAATGCATGTGAGTTTCTGTTGAATGCTTGTAAGTAGCTTAAGGCACTTTCAAAGGAAAGTGATTTTCTCTGAAAGGACAGCATTTAGAAAGTGAAGCAACACTCCATTCACTTCGCACAGTGAATTGAAGTGTTGGAACAGACTGCTTCACTTTCAGAGAAACGCATGTGAGTTTCTGTTGAATGCTTGTAAGTTGCTTAAGGCACTTTCAAAGGAAAGTGATTTTCTCTGAGAGGACAGCATTTAGAAAGTGAGGCAACACTCCATTCACTTCACACAGTGAATTGAAGTGTTGGAACAGACTGCTTCTCTTTCAGAGAAACGCATGTGAGTTTCTTCCTAATGCTTGCAAGTAGCTTAAGGCACTTTCAAAGGAAAGTGATTTTCTCTGAAAGGACATAATTTAGAAAGTGAAGCAAAACTCCATTCACTTCGCACGGTGAATTGAAGTGTTGGAACAGACTGCTTCTCTTTCAGAGAAACGCATGTGAGTTTCTTACTAATGCTTGCAAGTAGCTTAAGGCACTTTCAAAGGAAAGAGATTTTCTCTGAAAGGACAGCATTTAGAAAGTGAAGCAACACTCCATTCACTTCACACAGTGAATTGAAGTGTTGGAACAGACTGCTTCTCTTTCAGAGAAACGCATGTGAGTTTCTGGTGAATGCTTGTAAGTAGCTTAAGGCACTTTCAAAGGAAAGTGATTTTCTCTGAAAGGACAGCATTTAGAAAGTAAGCAACACTCCATTCCCTTCGTGCAGTGAATTGAAGTGTTGGAACAGAGTGCTTCTCTTTCATAGAAACGCATTAGTGTTTCTTGTGAATGCTTGCAAGTTGCTTAAGGCACTTTCAAAGGAAAGTGATTTTCTCTGAAAGGACATAATTTAGAAAGTGAAGCAACACTCCATTCACTTCGCACAGTGAATTGAAGTGTTGGAACAGACTGCTTCTCTTTCAGAAAAACGCATGTGAGTTTCTGTTGAATGCTTGTAAGTAGCTTAAGGCACTTTCAAAGAAAAGTGATTTTCTCTGAAAGGACAGCATTTAGAAAGGGAAGCAACACTCCATTCACTTCGCAGAGTGAATTGAAGTATTGGAACAGACTGCTTCTCTTTCAGAGAAACGCATGTGAGTTTCTGTTAATTGCTTGTAAGTAGCTTAAGGCACTTTCAAAGGAAAGTGATTTTCTCTGAAAGCACAGCATTTAGAAAGTGAGGCAACACTCTATTCACTTCACACAGTGAATTGAAGGGATGGAACAGACTGCTTCTCTTTCAGAGAAACGCATGTGAGTTTCTTCCTAATGCTTGCAAGTAGCTTAAGGCACTATCAAAGGAAAGTGATTTTCTCTGAAAGGACAGCATTTAGAAAGTGAGGCAACACTCCATTCACTTCGCACAGTGAATTGAAGTGTTGGAACAGACTGCTTCTCTTTCAGAGAAACACATGTGAGTTTCTTCCTAATGCTTGCAAGTAGCTTAAGGCACTTTCAAAGGAAAGTGATTTTCTCTGAAAGGACAGCATTTAGAAAGTGAAGCAACACTCCATTCACTTCGTGCAGTGAATTGAAGTGTTGGAACAGAGTGCTTCTCTTTCATAGAAACGCATTAGTGTTTCTTGTGAATGCTTGCAAGTTGCTTAAGGCACTTTCAAAGGAAAGTGATTTTCTCTGAAAGGACAGCATTTAGAAAGTGAAGCAACACTCCATTCACTTCGCACAGTGAATTGAAGTGTTGGAACAGACTGCTTCTCTTTCAGAGAAACGCATGTGAGTTTCTGGTGAATGCTTGTAAGTAGCTTAAGGCACTTTCAAAGGAAAGTGATTTTCTCTGAGAGGACAGCATTTAGAAAGTGAGGCAACACTCCATTCACTTCACACAGTGAATTGAAGTCTTGGAACAGACTGCTTCTCTTTCAGAGAAACACATGTGAGTTTCTTCCTAATGCTTGCAAGTAGCTTAAGGCACTTTCAAAGGAAAGTGATTTTCTCAGAAAGGACAGCATTTAGAAAGTGAAGCAACACTCCATTCACTTCGCACAGTGAATTGTAGTGTTGGAACAGACTGCTTCTCTTTCAGAGAAACGCATGTGAGTTTCTTCCTAATGCTTGCAAGTAGCTTAAGGCATTTTCAAAGGAAAGTTATTTTCTCTGAAAGGACAGCATTTAGAAAGTGAAGCAACACTCCATTCACTTCGCACAGTGAATTGAAGTGTTGGAACAGACTGCTTCTCTTTCAGAGAAACGCATGTGAGTTTCTGGTGAATGCTTGTAAGTAGCTTAATGGACTTTCAAAGGAAAGTGATTTTCTCTGAAAGGACAGCATTTAGAAAGTGAAGCAACACTCCATTCCCTTCGTGCAGTGAATTGAAGTGTTGGAACAGAGTGCTTCTCTTTCATAGAAACGCATTAGTGTTTCTTGTGAATGCTTGCAAGTTGCTTAAGGCACTTTCAAAGGAAAGTGATTTTCTCTGAAAGGACAGCATTTAGAAAGTGAAGCAACACTCCATTCACTTCGCACAGTGAATTGAAGTGTTGGAACAGACTGCTTCTCTTTCAGAGAAACGCATGTGAGTTTCTGGTGAATGCTTGTAAGTAGCTTAAGGCACTTTCAAAGGAAAGTGATTTTCTCTGAGAGGACAGCATTTAGAAAGTGAGGCAACACTCCATTCACTTCACACAGTGAATTGAAGTGTTGGAACAGACTGCTTCTCTTTCAGAGAAACACATATGAGTTTCTTCCTAATGCTTGCAAGTAGCTTAAGGCACTTTCAAAGGAAAGTGATTTTCTCAGAAAGGACAGCATTTAGAAAGTGATGCAACACTCCATTCACTTCGCACAGTGAATTGTAGTGTTGGAACAGACTGCTTCTCTTTCA
This sequence comes from Myodes glareolus, assembly GCF_982192425.1. NCBI lineage: Eukaryota > Metazoa > Chordata > Mammalia > Rodentia > Cricetidae > Myodes > Myodes glareolus. The sequence goes on from NW_028263254.1 coordinate 429,061, forward strand.
GAGAAACGCATGTGAGTTTCTTCCTAATGCTTGCAAGTAGCTTAAGGCACTTTCAAAGGAAAGTTATTTTCTCTGAAAGGACAGCATTTAGAAAGTGAAGCAACACTCCATTCACTTCGCACAGTGAATTGAAGTGTTGGAACAGACTGCTTCTCTTTCAGAGAAACGCATGTGAGTTTCTGGTGAATGCTTGTAAGTAGCTTAATGCACTTTCAAAGGAAAGTGATTTTCTCTGAAAGGACAGCATTTAGAAAGTGAAGCAACACTCCATTCCCTTCGCGCAGTGAATTGAAGTGTTGGAACAGAGTGCTTCTCTTTCATAGAAACGCATTAGTGTTTCTTGTGAATGCTTGCAAGTTGCTTAAGGCACTTTCAAAGGAAAGTGATTTTCTCTGAAAGGACATAATTTAGAAAGTGAAGCAACACTCCATTCACTTCGCACAGTGAATTGAAGTGTTGGAACAGACTGCTTCTCTTTCAGAGAAATGCATGTGAGTTTCTGTTGAATGCTTGTAAGTAGCTTAAGGCACTTTCAAAGGAAAGTGATTTTCTCTGAAAGGACAGCATTTAGAAAGTGAAGCAACACTCCATTCACTTCGCACAGTGAATTGAAGTGTTGGAACAGACTGCTTCACTTTCAGAGAAACGCATGTGAGTTTCTGTTGAATGCTTGTAAGTAGCTTAAGGCACTTTCAAAGGAAAGTGATTTTCTCTGAGAGGACAGCATTTAGAAAGTGAAGCAACACTCCATTCCCTTCGTGCAGTGAAATGAAGTGTTGGAACAGAGTGCTTCTCTTTCATAGAAACGCATTAGTGTTTCTTGTGAATGCTTGCAAGTTGCTTAAGGCACTTTCAAAGGAAAGTGATTTTCTCTGAAAGTACATAATTTAGAAAGTGAAGCAACACTCCATTCACTTCGCACAGTGAATTGAAGTGTTGGAACAGACTGCTTCTCTTTCAGAGAAATGCATGTGAGTTTCTGTTGAATGCTTGTAAGTAGCTTAAGGCACTTTCAAAGGAAAGTGATTTTCTCTGAAAGGACAGCATTTAGAAAGTGAAGCAACACTCCATTCACTTCGCACAGTGAATTGAAGTGTTGGAACAGACTGCTTCACTTTCAGAGAAACGCATGTGAGTTTCTGTTGAATGCTTGTAAGTAGCTTAAGGCACTTTCAAAGGAAAGTGATTTTCTCTGAAAGGACAGCATTTAGAAAGTAAGCAACACTCCATTCCCTTCGTGCAGTGAATTGAAGTGTTGGAACAGAGTGCTTCTCTTTCATAGAAACGCATTAGTGTTTCTTGTGAATGCTTGCAAGTTGCTTAAGGCACTTTCAAAGGAAAGTGATTTTCTCTGAAAGGACATAATTTAGAAAGTGAAGCAACACTCCATTCACTTCGCACAGTGAATTGAAGTGTTGGAACAGACTGCTTCTCTTTCAGAAAAACGCATGTGAGTTTCTGTTGAATGCTTGTAAGTAGCTTAAGGCACTTTCAAAGAAAAGTGATTTTCTCTGAAAGGACAGCATTTAGAAAGGGAAGCAACACTCCATTCACTTCGCAGAGTGAATTGAAGTATTGGAACAGACTGCTTCTCTTTCAGAGAAACGCATGTGAGTTTCTGTTAATTGCTTGTAAGTAGCTTAAGGCACTTTCAAAGGAAAGTGATTTTCTCTGAAAGCACAGCATTTAGAAAGTGAGGCAACACTCTATTCACTTCACACAGTGAATTGAAGGGATGGAACAGACTGCTTCTCTTTCAGAGAAACGCATGTGAGTTTCTTCCTAATGCTTGCAAGTAGCTTAAGGCACTATCAAAGGAAAGTGATTTTCTCTGAAAGGACAGCATTTAGAAAGTGAGGCAACACTCCATTCACTTCGCACAGTGAATTGAAGTGTTGGAACAGACTGCTTCTCTTTCAGAGAAACACATGTGAGTTTCTTCCTAATGCTTGCAAGTAGCTTAAGGCACTTTCAAAGGAAAGTGATTTTCTCTGAAAGGACAGCATTTAGAAAGTGAAGCAACACTCCATTCACTTCGTGCAGTGAATTGAAGTGTTGGAACAGAGTGCTTCTCTTTCATAGAAACGCATTAGTGTTTCTTGTGAATGCTTGCAAGTTGCTTAAGGCACTTTCAAAGGAAAGTGATTTTCTCTGAAAGGACAGCATTTAGAAAGTGAAGCAACACTCCATTCACTTCGCACAGTGAATTGAAGTGTTGGAACAGACTGCTTCTCTTTCAGAGAAACGCATGTGAGTTTCTGGTGAATGCTTGTAAGTAGCTTAAGGCACTTTCAAAGGAAAGTGATTTTCTCTGAGAGGACAGCATTTAGAAAGTGAGGCAACACTCCATTCACTTCACACAGTGAATTGAAGTCTTGGAACAGACTGCTTCTCTTTCAGAGAAACACATGTGAGTTTCTTCCTAATGCTTGCAAGTAGCTTAAGGCACTTTCAAAGGAAAGTGATTTTCTCAGAAAGGACAGCATTTAGAAAGTGAAGCAACACTCCATTCACTTCGCACAGTGAATTGTAGTGTTGGAACAGACTGCTTCTCTTTCAGAGAAACGCATGTGAGTTTCTTCCTAATGCTTGCAAGTAGCTTAAGGCATTTTCAAAGGAAAGTTATTTTCTCTGAAAGGACAGCATTTAGAAAGTGAAGCAACACTCCATTCACTTCGCACAGTGAATTGAAGTGTTGGAACAGACTGCTTCTCTTTCAGAGAAACGCATGTGAGTTTCTGGTGAATGCTTGTAAGTAGCTTAATGGACTTTCAAAGGAAAGTGATTTTCTCTGAAAGGACAGCATTTAGAAAGTGAAGCAACACTCCATTCCCTTCGTGCAGTGAATTGAAGTGTTGGAACAGAGTGCTTCTCTTTCATAGAAACGCATTAGTGTTTCTTGTGAATGCTTGCAAGTTGCTTAAGGCACTTTCAAAGGAAAGTGATTTTCTCTGAAAGGACAGCATTTAGAAAGTGAAGCAACACTCCATTCACTTCGCACAGTGAATTGAAGTGTTGGAACAGACTGCTTCTCTTTCAGAGAAACGCATGTGAGTTTCTGGTGAATGCTTGTAAGTAGCTTAAGGCACTTTCAAAGGAAAGTGATTTTCTCTGAGAGGACAGCATTTAGAAAGTGAGGCAACACTCCATTCACTTCACACAGTGAATTGAAGTGTTGGAACAGACTGCTTCTCTTTCAGAGAAACACATATGAGTTTCTTCCTAATGCTTGCAAGTAGCTTAAGGCACTTTCAAAGGAAAGTGATTTTCTCAGAAAGGACAGCATTTAGAAAGTGATGCAACACTCCATTCACTTCGCACAGTGAATTGTAGTGTTGGAACAGACTGCTTCTCTTTCAGAGAAACGCATGTGAGTTTCTTCCTAATGCTTGCAAGTAGCTTAAGGCACTTTCAAAGGAAAGTTATTTTCTCTGAAAGGACAGCATTTAGAAAGTGAAGCAACACTCCATTCACTTCGCACAGTGAATTGAAGTGTTGGAACAGACTGCTTCTCTTTCAGAGAAACGCATGTGAGTTTCTGGTGAATGCTTGTAAGTAGCTTAATGCACTTTCAAAGGAAAGTGATTTTCTCTGAAAGGACAGCATTTAGAAAGTGAAGCAACACTCCATTCCCTTCGCGCAGTGAATTGAAGTGTTGGAACAGAGTGCTTCTCTTTCATAGAAACGCATTAGTGTTTCTTGTGAATGCTTGCAAGTTGCTTAAGGCACTTTCAAAGGAAAGTGATTTTCTCTGAAAGGACATAATTTAGAAAGTGAAGCAACACTCCATTCACTTCGCACAGTGAATTGAAGTGTTGGAACAGACTGCTTCTCTTTCAGAGAAATGCATGTGAGTTTCTGTTGAATGCTTGTAAGTAGCTTAAGGCACTTTCAAAGGAAAGTGATTTTCTCTGAAAGGACAGCATTTAGAAAGTGAAGCAACACTCCATTCACTTCGCACAGTGAATTGAAGTGTTGGAACAGACTGCTTCACTTTCAGAGAAACGCATGTGAGTTTCTGTTGAATGCTTGTAAGTAGCTTAAGGCACTTTCAAAGGAAAGTGATTTTCTCTGAGAGGACAGCATTTAGAAAGTGAAGCAACACTCCATTCCCTTCGTGCAGTGAAATGAAGTGTTGGAACAGAGTGCTTCTCTTTCATAGAAACGCATTAGTGTTTCTTGTGAATGCTTGCAAGTTGCTTAAGGCACTTTCAAAGGAAAGTGATTTTCTCTGAAAGTACATAATTTAGAAAGTGAAGCAACACTCCATTCACTTCGCACAGTGAATTGAAGTGTTGGAACAGACTGCTTCTCTTTCAGAGAAATGCATGTGAGTTTCTGTTGAATGCTTGTAAGTAGCTTAAGGCACTTTCAAAGGAAAGTGATTTTCTCTGAAAGGACAGCATTTAGAAAGTGAAGCAACACTCCATTCACTTCGCACAGTGAATTGAAGTGTTGGAACAGACTGCTTCACTTTCAGAGAAACGCATGTGAGTTTCTGTTGAATGCTTGTAAGTAGCTTAAGGCACTTTCAAAGGAAAGTGATTTTCTCTGAGAGGACAGCATTTAGAAAGTGAGGCAACACTCCATTCACTTCACACAGTGAATTGAAGTGTTGGAACAGACTGCTTCTCTTTCAGAGAAACGCATGTGAGTTTCTTCCTAATGCTTGCAAGTAGCTTAAGGCACTTTCAAAGGAAAGTGATTTTCTCTGAAAGGACATAATTTAGAAAGTGAAGCAAAACTCCATTCACTTCGCACAGTGAATTAAAGTGTTGGAACAGACTGCTTCTCTTTCAGAGAATCGCATGTGAGTTTCTTACTAATGCTTGCAAGTAGCTTAAGGCACTTTCAAAGGAAAGTGATTTTCTCTGAAAGGACAGCATTTAGAAAGTGAAGCAACACTCCATTCACTTCACACAGTGAATTGAAGTGTTGGAACAGACTGCTTCTCTTTCAGAGAAACGCATGTGAGTTTCTGGTGAATGCTTGTAAGTAGCTTAAGGCACTTTCAAAGGAAAGTGATTTTCTCTGAAAGGACAGCATTTAGAAAGTAAGCAACACTCCATTCCCTTCGTGCAGTGAATTGAAGTGTTGGAACAGAGTGCTTCTCTTTCATAGAAACACATTAGTGTTTCTTGTGAATGCTTGCAAGTTGCTTAAGGCACTTTCAAAGGAAAGTGATTTTCTCTGAAAGGACATAATTTAGAAAGTGAAGCAACACTCCATTCACTTCGCACAGTGAATTGAAGTGTTGGAACAGACTGCTTCTCTTTCAGAGAAACGCATGTGAGTTTCTGTTGAATGCTTGTAAGTAGCTTAAGGCACTTTCAAAGAAAAGTGATTTTCTCTGAAAGGACAGCATTTAGAAAGGGAAGCAATACTCCATTCACTTCGCAGAGTGAATTGAAGTATTGGAACAGACTGCTTCTCTTTCAGAGAAACGCATGTGAGTTTCTGTTAAATGCTTGTAAGTAGCTTAAGGCACTTTCAAAGGAAAGTGATTTTCTCTGAAAGCACAGCATTTAGAAAGTGAGGCAACACTCTATTCACTTCACACAGTGAATTGAAGGGATGGAACAGACTGCTTCTCTTTCAGAGAAACGGATGTGAGTTTCTTCCTAATGCTTGCAAGTAGCTTAAGGCACGTTCAAAGGAAAGTGATTTTCTCTGAAAGGACAGCATTTAGAAAGTGAGGCAACACTCCATTCACTTCGCACAGTGAATTGAAGTGTTGGAACAGACTGCTTCTCTTTCAGAGAAACACATGTGAGTTTCTTCCTAATGCTTGCAAGTAGCTTAAGGCACTTTCAAAGGAAAGTGATTTTCTCTGAAAGGACAGCATTTAGAAAGTGAAGCAACACTCCATTCACTTCGCACAGTGAATTGAAGTGTTGGAACAGACTGCTTCACTTTCAGAGAAACGCATGTGAGTTTCTGTTGAATGCTTGTAAGTAGCTTAAGGCACTTTCAAAGGAAAGTGATTTTCTCTGAGAGGACAGCATTTAGAAAGTGAAGCAACACTCCATTCCCTTCGTGCAGTGAATTGAAGTGTTGGAACAGAGTGCTTCTCTTTCATAGAAACGCATTAGTGTTTCTTGTGAATGCTTGCAAGTTGCTTAAGGCACTTTCAAAGGAAAGTGATTTTCTCTGAAAGTAGATAATTTAGAAAGTGAAGCAACACTCCATTCACTTCGCACAGTGAATTGAAGTGTTGGAACAGACTGCTTCTCTTTCAGAGAAATGCATGTGAGTTTCTGTTGAATGCTTGTAAGTAGCTTAAGGCACTTTCAAAGGAAAGTGATTTTCTCTGAAAGAACAGCATTTAGAAAGTGAAGCAACACTCCATTCACTTCGCACAGTGAATTGAAGTGTTGGAACAGACTGCTTCTCTTTCAGAGAAACGCATGTGAGTTTCTGTTGATTGCTTGTAAGTAGCTTAAGGCACTTTCAAAGAAAAGTGATTTTCTCTGAAAGGACAGCATTTAGAAAGGGAAGCAATACTCCATTCACTTCACAGAGTGAATTGAAGTATTGGAACAGACTGCTTCTCTTTCAGAGAAACGCATGTGAGTTTCTGTTAAATGCTTGTAAGTAGCTTAAGGCACTTTCAAAGAAAGTGATTTTCTCTGAAAGCACAGCATTTAGAAAGTGAGGCAACACTCTATTCACTTCACACAGTGAATTGAAGGGATGGAACAGACTGCTTCTCTTTCAGAGAAACGGATGTGAGTTTCTTCCTAATGCTTGCAAGTAGCTTAAGGCACGTTCAAAGGAAAGTGATTTTCTCTGAAAGGACAGCATTTAGAAAGTGAGGCAACACTCCATTCACTTCGCACAGTGAATTGAAGTGTTGGAACAGACTGCTTCTCTTTCAGAGAAACACATGTGAGTTTCTTCCTAATGCTTGCAAGTAGCTTAAGGCACTTTCAAAGGAAAGTGATTTTCTCTGAAAGGACAGCATTTAGAAAGTGAAGCAACACTCCATTCACTTCGTGCAGTGAATTGAAGTGTTGGAACAGAGTGCTTCTCTTTCATAGAAACGCATTAGTGTTTCTTGTGAATGCTTGCAAGTTGCTTAAGGCACTTTCAAAGGAAAGTGATTTTTTCTGAAAGGACAGCATTTAGAAAGTGAAGCAACACTCCATTCACTTCGCACAGTGAATTGAAGTGTTGGAACAGACTGCTTCTCTTTCAGAGAAACGCATGTGAGTTTCTGGTGAATGCTTGTAAGTAGCTTAAGGCACTTTCAAAGGAAAGTGATTTTCTCTGAGAGGACAGCATTTAGAAAGTGAGGCAACACTCCATTCACTTCACACAGTGAATTGAAGTCTTGGAACAGACTGCTTCTCTTTCAGAGAAACACATGTGAGTTTCTTCCTAATGCTTGCAAGTAGCTTAAGGCACTTTCAAAGGAAAGTGATTTTCTCAGAAAGGACAGCATTTAGAAAGTGAAGCAACACTCCATTCACTTCGCACAGTGAATTGTAGTGTTGGAACAGACTGCTTCTCTTTCAGAGAAACGCATGTGAGTTTCTTCCTAATGCTTGCAAGTAGCTTAAGGCACTTTCAAAGGAAAGTGATTTTCTCTGAAAGGACAGCATTTAGAAAGTGAAGCAACACTCCATTCACTTCGCACAGTGAATTGAAGTGTTGGAACAGACAGCTTCACTTTCAGAGAAACGCATGTGAGTTTCTGTTGAATGCTTGTAAGTAGCTTAAGGCACTTTCAAAGGAAAGTGATTTTCTCTGAGAGGACAGCATTTAGAAAGTGAAGCAACACTCCATTCCCTTCGTGCAGTGAATTGAAGTGTTGGAACAGAGTGCTTCTCTTTCATAGAAACGCATTAGTGTTTCTTGTGAATGCTTGCAAGTTGCTTAAGGCACTTTCAAAGGAAAGTGATTTTCTCTGAAAGTACATAATTTAGAAAGTGAAGCAACACTCCATTCACTTCGCACAGTGAATTGAAGTGTTGGAACAGACTGCTTCTCTTTCAGAGAAATGCATGTGAGTTTCTGTTGAATGCTTGTAAGTAGCTTAAGGCACTTTCAAAGAAAAGTGATTTTCTCTGAAAGGACAGCATTTAGAAAGTGAAGCAACACTCCATTCACTTCGCACAGTGAATTGAAGTGTTGGAACAGACTGCTTCACTTTCAGAGAAACACATGTTAGTTTCTGTTGAATGCTTGTAAGTAGCTTAAGGCACTTTCAAAGGAAAGTGATTTTCTCTGAGAGGACAGCATTTAGAAAGTGAGGCAACACTCCATTCACTTCACACAGTGAATTGAAGTGTTGGAACAGACTGCTTCTCTTTCAGAGAAACGCATGTGAGTTTCTTCCTAATGCTTGCAAGTAGCTTAAGGCACTTTCAAAGGAAAGTGATTTTCTCAGAAAGGACAGCATTTAGAAAGTGAAGCAACACTCCATTCACTTCGCACAGTGAATTGAAGTGTTGGAACAGACTGCTTCTCTTTCAGAGAAACGCATGTGAGTTTCTGTTGAATGCTTGTAAGTATCTTAAGGCACTTTCAAAGGAAAGTGATTTTCTCTGAAAGGACAGCATTTAGAAAGTGAGGCAACACTCCCTTCACTTCAAACAGTGAATTGAAGTGTTGGAACAGACTGCTTCTCTTTCAGAGAAATGCATGTGAGTTTCTGTTGAATGCTTGTAAGTAGCTTAAGGCACTTTCAAAGGAAAGTGATTTTCTCTGAAAGGACAGCATTTAGAAAGTGAGGAAACACTCCATTCACTTCACACAGTGAACTGAAGTGTTGGAACAGACTGCTTCTCTTTCAGAGAAACACATGTGAGTTTCTTCCTAATGCTTGCAAGTAGCTTAAGGCACGTTCAAAGGAAAGTGATTTTCTCTGAAAGGACAGCATTTAGAAAGTGAAGCAACATTCCATTCACTTCGCACAGTGAATTGAAGTGTTGGAACAGACTGCTTCTCTTTCAGAGAAACGCATGTGAGTTTCTTCCTAATGCTTGCAAGTAGCTTAATGCACTTTCAAAGGAAAGTGATTTTCTCTGAAAGGACAGCATTTAGAAAGTGAAGCAACACTCCATTCACTTCGCACATTGAATTGAAGTGTTGGAACAGACTGCTTCTCTTTCAGAGAAACGCATGTGAGTTTCTGTTGAATGCTTGTAAGTATCTTAAGGCACTTTCAAAGGAAAGTGATTTTCTCTGAAAGGACAGCATTTTGAAAGTGAAGCAATACTCCATTCACTTCGCAGAGTGAATTGAAGCATTGGAACAGACTGCTTCTCTTTCAGAGAAACGCATGTGAGTTTCTGTTAAATGCTTGTAAGTAGCTTAAGGCACTTTCAAAGGAAAGTGATTTTCTCTGAGAGCACAGCATTTAGAAAGTGAGGCAACACTCTATTCACTTCACACAGTGAATTGAAGTGTTGGAACAGACTGCTTCTCTTTCAGAGAAATGCATGTGAGTTTCTTCCTAATGCTTGCAAGTAGCTTAAGGCACTTTCAAAGGAAAGTGATTTTCTCTGAAAGGACAGCATTTAGAAAATGAAGCAACACTCCGTTCACTTCGCACAGTGAATTGAAGTGTTGGAACCGACTGCTTCTCTTTCAGAGAAACGCATGTGAGTTTCTGGTGAATGCTTGTAAGAAGCTCAAGGCACTTTCAAAGGAAAGTGATTTTCTCTGAAAGGACAGCATTTAGAAAGTGAAGCAACACTCCATTCACTTCGTGCAGTGAATTGAAGTGTTGGAATAGAGTGCTTCTCTTTCATAGAAACGCATTAGTGTTTCTTGTGAATGCTTGCAAGTTGCTTAAGGCACTTTCAAAGGATAGTGATTTTCTCTGAAAGGACATAATTTAGAAAGTGAAGCAACACTCCATTCACTTCGCACAGTGAATTGAAGTGTTGGAACAGACTGCTTCTCTTTCAGAGAAATGCATGTGAGTTTCTGTTGAATGCTTGTAAGTAGCTTAAGGCACTTTCAATGGAAAGTGATTTTCTCTGAAAGGACAGCATTTAGAAAGTGAAGCAACACTCCATTCACTTCGCACAGTGAATTGAAGTTTTGGAACAGACTGCTTCACTTTCAGAGAAACGCATGTGAGTTTCTGTTGAATGCTTGTAAGTAGCTTAAGGCACTTTCAAAGGAAAGTGATTTTCTCTAAGATGACAGCATTTAGAAAGTGAGGCAACACTCCATTCACTTCACACAGTGAATTGAAGTGTTGGAACAGACTGCTTCTCTTTCAGAGAAATGCATGTGAGTTTCTTCCTAATGCTTGCAAGTAGCTTAAGACACTTTCAAAGGAAAGTGATTTTCTCAGAAAGGACAGCATTTAGAAAGTGAAGCAACACTCCATTCACTTCGCACATTGAATTGAAGTGTTGGAACAGACTGCTTCTTTTTCAGAGAAACGCATGTGAGTTTCTGTTGAATGCTTGAAAGTATCTTAAGGCACTTTCAAAGGAAAGTGATTTTCTCTGAAAGGACAGCATTTTGAAAGTGAAGCAATACTCCATTCACTTCGCAGAGTGAATTGAAGTATTGGAACAGACTGCTTCTCTTTCAGAGAAACGCATGTGAGTTTCTGTTAAATGCTTGTAAGTAGCTTAAGTCACTTTCAAAGGAAAGTGATTTTCTCTGAGAGCACAGCATTTAGAAAGTGAGGCAACACTCCATTCACTTCGTGCAGTGAATTGAAGTGTTGGAATAGAGTGCTTCTCTTTCATAGAAACGCATTAGTGTTTCTTGTGAATGCTTGCATGTTGCATAAGGCACTTTCAAAGGATAGTGATTTTCTCTGAAAGGACATAATTTAGAAAGTGAAGCAACACTCCATTCACTTCGCACAGTGAATTGAAGTGTTGGAACAGACTGCTTCTCTTTCAGAGAAATGCATGTGAGTTTCTGTTGAATGCTTGTAAGTAGCTTAAGGCACTTTCAATGGAAAGTGATTTTCTCTGAAAGGACAGCATTTAGAAAGTGAAGCAACACTCCATTCACTTCGCACAGTGAATTGAAGTGTTGGAACAGACTGCTTCACTTTCAGAGAAACGCATGTGAGTTTCTGTTGAATGCTTGTAAGTAGCTTAAGGCACTTTCAAAGGAAAGTGATTTTCTCTAAGATGACAGCATTTAGAAAGTGAGGCAACACTCCATTCACTTCACACAGTGAATTGAAGTGTTGGAACAGACTGCTTCTCTTTCAGAGAAACGCATGTGAGTTTCTTCCTAATGCTTGCAAGTAGCTTAAGGCACTTTCAAAGGAAAGTGCTTTTCTCAGAAAGGACAGCATTTAGAAAGTGAAGCAACACTCCATTCACTTCGCACAGTGAATTGAAGTGTTGGAACAGACTGCTTCTCTTTCAGAGAAACGCATGTGAGTTTCTGGTGAATGCTTGTAAGTAGATTAAGGCACTTTCAAAGGAAAGTGATTTTCTCTGAAAGGACAGCATTTACAAAGTGAAGCAACACTCCATTCACTTCGCACAGTAAATTGAAGTGTTGGAACAGACTGCTTCTCTTTCAGAGAAACGCATGTGAGTTTCTTCCTAATGCTTGCAAGTAGCTTAAGGCACTATCAAAGGAAAGTGATTTTCTCTGAAAGGACAGCATTTAGAAAGTGAGGCAACACTCCATTCACTTCGCACAGTGAATTGAAGTGTTGGAACAGACTGCTTCTCTTTCAGAGAAACGCATGTGAGTTTCTTCCTAATGCTTGCAAGTAGCTTAAGGCACTTTCAAAGGAAAGTGATTTTCTCTGAAATGACAGCATTTAGAAAGTGAAGCAACACTCCATTCACTTCGTGCAGTGAATTGAAGTGTTGGAACAGAGTGCTTCTCTTTCATAGAAACGCATTAGTGTTTCTTGTGAATGCTTGCAAGTTGCTTAAGGCACTTTCAAAGGAAAGTGATTTTCTCTGAAAGGACATAATTTAGAAAGTGAAGCAACACTCCATTCACTTCGCACAGTGAATTGAAGTGTTGGAACAGACTGCTTCTCTTTCAGAGAAATGCATGTGAGTTTCTGTTGAATGCTTGTAAGTAGCTGAAGGCACTTTCAAAGGAAAGTGATTTTCTCTGAAAGGACAGCATTTAGAAAGTGAAGCAACACTCCATTCACTTCGCACAGTGAATTGAAGTGTTGGAACAGACTGCTTCACTTTCAGAGAAACGCATGTGAGTTTCTGTTGAATGCTTGTAAGTAGCTTAAGGCACTTTCAAAGGAAAGTGATTTTCTCTGAAAGGACAGCATTTAGAAAGTGAGGCAGCACTCCATTCACTTCACACAGTGAATTGAAGTGTTGGAACAGACTGCTTCTCTTTCAGAGAAATGCATGTGAGTTTCTGTTGAATGCTTGTAAGTAGCTTAAGGCACTTTCAAAGGAAAGTGATTTTCTCTGAAAGGACAGCATTTAGAAAGTGAAGCAACACTCCATTCACTTCGCAGAGTGAATTGAAGTGTTGGAACAGACTGCTTCACTTTCAGAGAAACGCATGTGAGTTTCTGTTGAATGCTTGTAAGTAGCTTAAGGCACTTTCAAAGGAAAGTGATTTTCTCTGAAAGGACAGCATTTAGAAAGTGAGGCAGCACTCCATTCACTTCGCACAGTGAATTGAAGTGTTGGAACAGACTGCTTCTCTTTCAGAGAAACGCATGTGAGTTTCTTCCGAATGCTTGCAAGTAGCTTAAGGCACTTTCAAAGGAAAGTGATTTTCTCTGAAAGGACAGTATTTAGAAAGTGAGGCAACACTCCATTCACTTCGCACAGTGAATTGAAGTGTTGGAACAGACTGCTTCTCTTTCAGAGAAACGCATGTGAGTTTCTTCCTAATGCTTGCAAGTAGCTTAAGGCACTTTCAAAGGAAAGTGATTTTCTCTGAAAGGACAGCATTTAGAACGTGAAGCAACACTCCATTCACTTCGCACAGTGAATTGAAGTGTTGGAACCGACTGCTTCTCTTTCAGAGAAACGCATGTGAGTTTCTGGTGAATGCTTGTAAGAAGCTTAAGGCACTTTCAAAGGAAAGTGATTTTCTCTGAAAGGACAGCATTTAGAAAGTGAAGCAACACTCCATTCACTTCGTGCAGTGAACTGAAGTGTTGGAACAGAGTGCTTCTCTTTCATAGATACGCATTAGTGTTTCTTGTGAATGCTAACAAGTTGCTTAAGGCACTTTCAAAGGAAAGTGATTTTCTCTGAAAGGACATAATTTAGAAAGTGAAGCAAAACTCCATTCACTTCGCACAGTGAATTGAAGTGTTGGAACAGACTGCTTCTCTTTCAGAGAAATGCATGTGAGTTTCTGTTGAATGCTTGTAAGTAGCTTAAGGCACTTTCAAAGGAAAGTGATTTTCTCTGAAAGGACAGCATTTAGAAAATGAAGCAACACTCCATTCACTTCGCACAGTGAATTGAAGTGTTGGAACAGACTGCTTCACTTTCAGAGAAACGCATGTGAGTTTCTGTTGAATGCTTGTAAGTAGCTTAAGGCACTTTCAAAGGAAAGTGATTTTCTCTGAGAGGACAGCATTTAGAAAGTGAGGCAACAATCCATTCACTTCACACAGTGAATTGAAGTGTTGGAACAGACTGCTTCTCTTTCAGAGAAACGCATGTGAGTTTCTTCCTAATGCTTGCAAGTAGCTTAAGGCACTTTCAAAGGAAAGTGATTTTCTCTGAAAGGACATAATTTAGAAAGTGAAGCAAAACTCCATTCACTTCGCACAGTGAATTGAAGTGTTGGAACAGACTGCTTCTCTTTCAGAGAAACGCATGTGAGTTTCTTACTAATGCTTGCAAGTAGCTTAAGGCACTTTCAAAGGAAAGTGATTTTCTCTGAAAGGACAGCATTTAGAACGTGAAGCAACACTCCATTCACTTCACACAGTGAATTGAAGTGTTGGAACAGACTGCTTCTCTTTCAGAGAAACGCATGTGAGTTTCTGGTGAATGCTTGTAAGTAGCTTAAGGCACTTTCAAAGGAAAGTGATTTTCTCTGAAAGGACAGCATTTAGAAAGTAAGCAACACTCCATTCCCTTCGTGCAGTGAATTGAAGTGTTGGAACAGAGTGCTTCTCTTTCATAGAAACGCATTAGTGTTTCTTGTGAATGCTTGCAAGTTGCTTAAGGCACTTTCAAAGGAAAGTGATTTTCTCTGAAAGGACATAATTTAGAAAGTGAAGCAACACTCCATTCACTTCGCACAGTGAATTGAAGTGTTGGAACAGACTGCTTCTCTTTCAGAGAAACGCATGTAAGTTTCTTCCTACTGCTTGCAAGTAGCTTAAGGCACTTTCAAAGGAAAGTGATTTTCTCTGAAAGGACAGCATTTAGAAAGTGAAGCAACACTCCATTCACTTCGCACAGTGAATTGAAGTGTTGGAACAGACTGCTTCACTTTCAGAGAAACGCATGTGAGTTTCTGTTGAATGCTTGTAAGTAGCTTAAGGCACTTTCAAAGGAAAGTGATTTTCTCTAAGATGACAGCATTTAGAAAGTGAGGCAACACTCCATTCACTTCACACAGTGAATTGAAGTGTTGGAACAGACTGCTTCTCTTTCAGAGAAACGCATGTGAGTTTCTTCCTAATGCTTGCAAGTAGCTTAAGGCACTTTCAAAGGAAAGTGCTTTTCTCAGAAAGGACAGCATTTAGAAAGTGAAGCAACACTCCATTCACTTCGCACAGTGAATTGAAGTGTTGGAACAGACTGCTTCTCTTTCAGAGAAACGCATGTGAGTTTCTGGTGAATGCTTGTAAGTAGATTAAGGCACTTTCAAAGGAAAGTGATTTTCTCTGAAAGGACAGCATTTACAAAGTGAAGCAACACTCCATTCACTTTGCACAGTAAATTGAAGTGTTGGAACAGACTGCTTCTCTTTCAGAGAAACGCATGTGAGTTTCTTCCTAATGCTTGCAAGTAGCTTAAGGCACTATCAAAGGAAAGTGATTTTCTCTGAAAGGACAGCATTTAGAAAGTGAGGCAACACTCCATTCACTTCGCACAGTGAATTGAAGTGTTGGAACAGACTGCTTCTCTTTCAGAGAAACGCATGTGAGTTTCTTCCTAATGCTTGCAAGTAGCTTAAGGCACTTTCAAAGGAAAGTGATTTTCTCTGAAATGACAGCATTTAGAAAGTGAAGCAACACTCCATTCACTTCGTGCAGTGAATTGAAGTGTTGGAACAGAGTGCTTCTCTTTCATAGAAACGCATTAGTGTTTCTTGTGAATGCTTGCAAGTTGCTTAAGGCACTTTCAAAGGAAAGTGATTTTCTCTGAAAGGACATAATTTAGAAAGTGAAGCAACACTCCATTCACTTCGCACAGTGAATTGAAGTGTTGGAACAGACTGCTTCTCTTTCAGAGAAATGCATGTGAGTTTCTGTTGAATGCTTGTAAGTAGCTGAAGGCACTTTCAAAGGAAAGTGATTTTCTCTGAAAGGACAGCATTTAGAAAGTGAAGCAACACTCCATTCACTTCGCACAGTGAATTGAAGTGTTGGAACAGACTGCTTCACTTTCAGAGAAACGCATGTGAGTTTCTGTTGAATGCTTGTAAGTAGCTTAAGGCACTTTCAAAGGAAAGTGATTTTCTCTGAAAGGACAGCATTTAGAAAGTGAGGCAGCACTCCATTCACTTCACACAGTGAATTGAAGTGTTGGAACAGACTGCTTCTCTTTCAGAGAAATGCATGTGAGTTTCTGTTGAATGCTTGTAAGTAGCTTAAGGCACTTTCAAAGGAAAGTGATTTTCTCTGAAAGGACAGCATTTAGAAAGTGAAGCAACACTCCATTCACTTCGCAGAGTGAATTGAAGTGTTGGAACAGACTGCTTCACTTTCAGAGAAACGCATGTGAGTTTCTGTTGAATGCTTGTAAGTAGCTTAAGGCACTTTCAAAGGAAAGTGATTTTCTCTGAAAGGACAGCATTTAGAAAGTGAGGCAGCACTCCATTCACTTCGCACAGTGAATTGAAGTGTTGGAACAGACTGCTTCTCTTTCAGAGAAACGCATGTGAGTTTCTTCCGAATGCTTGCAAGTAGCTTAAGGCACTTTCAAAGGAAAGTGATTTTCTCTGAAAGGACAGTATTTAGAAAGTGAGGCAACACTCCATTCACTTCGCACAGTGAATTGAAGTGTTGGAACAGACTGCTTCTCTTTCAGAGAAACGCATGTGAGTTTCTTCCTAATGCTTGCAAGTAGCTTAAGGCACTTTCAAAGGAAAGTGATTTTCTCTGAAAGGACAGCATTTAGAACGTGAAGCAACACTCCATTCACTTCGCACAGTGAATTGAAGTGTTGGAACCGACTGCTTCTCTTTCAGAGAAACGCATGTGAGTTTCTGGTGAATGCTTGTAAGAAGCTTAAGGCACTTTCAAAGGAAAGTGATTTTCTCTGAAAGGACAGCATTTAGAAAGTGAAGCAACACTCCATTCACTTCGTGCAGTGAACTGAAGTGTTGGAACAGAATGCTTCTCTTTCATAGATACGCATTAGTGTTTCTTGTGAATGCTAACAAGTTGCTTAAGGCACTTTCAAAGGAAAGTGATTTTCTCTGAAAGGACATAATTTAGAAAGTGAAGCAAAACTCCATTCACTTCGCACAGTGAATTGAAGTGTTGGAACAGACTGCTTCTCTTTCAGAGAAATGCATGTGAGTTACTGTTGAATGCTTGTAAGTAGCTTAAGGCACTTTCAAAGGAAAGTGATTTTCTCTGAAAGGACAGCATTTAGAAAATGAAGCAACACTCCATTCACTTCGCACAGTGAATTGAAGTGTTGGAACAGACTGCTTCACTTTCAGAGAAACGCATGTGAGTTTCTGTTGAATGCTTGTAAGTAGCTTAAGGCACTTTCAAAGGAAAGTGATTTTCTCTGAGAGGACAGCATTTAGAAAGTGAGGCAACAATCCATTCACTTCACACAGTGAATTGAAGTGTTGGAACAGACTGCTTCTCTTTCAGAGAAACGCATGTGAGTTTCTTCCTAATGCTTGCAAGTAGCTTAAGGCACTTTCAAAGGAAAGTGATTTTCTCTGAAAGGACATAATTTAGAAAGTGAAGCAAAACTCCATTCACTTCGCACAGTGAATTGAAGTGTTGGAACAGACTGCTTCTCTTTCAGAGAAACGCATGTGAGTTTCTTACTAATGCTTGCAAGTAGCTTAAGGCACTTTCAAAGGAAAGTGATTTTCTCTGAAAGGACAGCATTTAGAACGTGAAGCAACACTCCATTCACTTCACACAGTGAATTGAAGTGTTGGAACAGACTGCTTCTCTTTCAGAGAAACGCATGTGAGTTTCTGGTGAATGCTTGTAAGTAGCTTAAGGCACTTTCAAAGGAAAGTGATTTTCTCTGAAAGGACAGCATTTAGAAAGTAAGCAACACTCCATTCCCTTCGTGCAGTGAATTGAAGTGTTGGAACAGAGTGCTTCTCTTTCATAGAAACGCATTAGTGTTTCTTGTGAATGCTTGCAAGTTGCTTAAGGCACTTTCAAAGGAAAGTGATTTTCTCTGAAAGGACATAATTTAGAAAGTGAAGCAACACTCCATTCACTTCGCACAGTGAATTGAAGTGTTGGAACAGACTGCTTCTCTTTCAGAGAAATGCATGTGAGTTTCTGTTGAATGCTTGTAAGTAGCTTAAGGCACTTTCAAAGGAAAGTGATTTTCTCTGAAAGGACAGCATTTAGAAAGTGAAGCAACACTCCATTCACTTCGCACAGTGAATTGAAGTGTTGGAACAGACTGCTTCACTTTCAGAGAAACGCATGTGAGTTTCTGTTGAATGCTTGTAAGTAGCTTAAGGCACTTTCAAAGGAAAGTGATTTTCTCTGAGAGGACAGCATTTAGAAAGTGAAGCAACACTCCATTCCCTTCGTGCAGTGAATTGAAGTGTTGGAACAGAGTGCTTCTCTTTCATAGAAATGCATTAGTGTTTCTTGTGAATGCTTGCAAGTTGCTTAAGGCACTTTCAAAGGAAAGTGATTTTCTCTGAAAGGACATAATTTAGAAAGTGAAGCAACACTCCATTCACTTCGCACAGTGAATTGAAGTGTTGGAACAGACTGCTTCTCTTTCAGAGAAATGCATGTGAGTTTCTGTTGAATGCTTGTAAGTAGCTTAAGGCACTTTCAAAGGAAAGTGATTTTCTCTGAAAGGACAGCATTTAGAAAGTGAAGCAACACTCCATTCACTTCGCACAGTGAATTGAAGTGTTGGAACAGACTGCTTCACTTTCAGAGAAACACATGTGAGTTTCTGTTGAATGCTTGTAAGTAGCTTAAGGCACTTTCAAAGGAAAGTGATTTTCTCTGAGAGGACAGCATTTAGAAAGTGAGGCAACACTCCATTCACTTCACACAGTGAATTGAAGTGTTGGAACAGACTGCTTCTCTTTCAGAGAAACGCATGTGAGTTTCTTCCTAATGCTTGCAAGTAGCTTAAGGCACTTTCAAAGGAAAGTGATTTTCTCAGAAAGGACAGCATTTAGAAAGTGAAGCAACACTCCATTCACTTCGCACAGTGAATTGAAGTGTTGGAACAGACTGCTTCTCTTTCAGAGAAACGCATGTGAGTTTCTTCCTCATGCTTGCAAGTAGCTTAAAGCACTTTCAAAGGAAAGTGATTTTCTCTGAAAGGACAGCATTTAGAAAGTGAAGCAACACTCCATTCACTTCGCACAGTGAATTGAAGTGTTGGAACAGACTGCTTCTCTTTCAGAGAAACGCATGTGAGTTTCTGGTGAATGCTTGTAAGTAGCTTAAGGCACTTTCAAAGGAAAGTGATTTTCTCTGAAAGGACAGCATTTAGAAAGTGAAGCAACACTCCCTTCACTTCAAACAGTGAATTGAAGTGTTGGAACAGACTGCTTCTCTTTCAGAGAAATGCATGTGAGTTTCTGTTGAATGCTTGTAAGTAGCTTAAGGCACTTTCAAAGGAAAGTGATTTTCTCTGAAAGGACAGCATTTAGAAAGTGAGGAAACACTCCATTCACTTCACACAGTGAACTGAAGTGTTGGAACAGACTGCTTCTCTTTCAGAGAAACACATGTGAGTTTCTTCCTAATGCTTGCAAGTAGTTTAAGGCACTTTCAAAGGAAAGTGATTTTCTCTGAAAGGACATAATTTAGAAAGTGAAGCAACACTCCATTCACTTCGCACAGTGAATTGAAGTGTTGGAACAGACTGCTTCTCTTTCAGAGAAATGCATGTGAGTTTCTGCTGAATGCTTGTAAGTAGCTGAAGGCACTTTCAAAGGAAAGTGATTTTCTCTGAAAGGACAGCATTTAGAAAGTGAAGCAACACTCCATTCACTTCGCAGAGTGAATTGAAGTGTTGGAACAGACTGCTTCACTTTCAGAGAAACGCATGTGAGTTTCTGTTGAATGCTTGTAAGTAGCTTAAGGCACTTTCAAAGGAAAGTGATTTTCTCTGAAAGGACAGCATTTAGAAAGTGAGGCAGCACTCCATTCACTTCACACAGTGAATTGAAGTGTTGGAACAGAATGCTTCTCTTTCAGAGAAACGCATGTGAGTTTCTTCCGAATGCTTGCAAGTAGCTTAAGGCACTTTCAAAGGAAAGTGATTTTCTCTGAAAGGACAGTATTTAGAAAGTGAGGCAACACTCCATTCACTTCACACAGTGAATTGAAGTGTTGGAACAGACTGCTTCTTTTTCAGAGAAACGCATGTGAGTTTCTTCCTAATGCTTGCAAGTAGCTTAAGGCACTTTCAAAGGAAAGTGATTTTCTCTGAAAGGACAGCATTTAGAACGTGAAGCAACACTCCATTCACTTCGCACAGTGAATTGAAGTGTTGGAACCGACTGCTTCTCTTTCAGAGAAACGCATGTGAGTTTCTGGTGAATGCTTGTAAGAAGCTTAAGGTACTTTCAAAGGAAAGTGATTTTCTCTGAAAGGACAGCATTTAGAAAGTGAAGCAACACTCCATTCACTTCGTGCAGTGAACTGAAGTGTTGGAACAGAGTGCTTCTCTTTCATAGAAACGCATTAGTGTTTCTTGTGAATGCTAACAAGTTGCTTAAGGCACTTTCAAAGGAAAGTGATTTTCTCTGAAAGGACATAATTTAGAAAGTGAAGCAAAACTCCATTCACTTCGCACAGTGAATTGAAGTGTTGGAACAGACTGCTTCTCTTTCAGAGAAATGCATGAGAGTTTCTGTTGAATGCTTGTAAGTAGCTTAAGGCACTTTCAAAGGAAAGTGATTTTCTCTGAAAGGACAGCATTTAGAAAGTGAAGCAACACTCCATTCACTTCGCACAGTGAATTGAAGTGTTGGAACAGACTGCTTCACTTTCAGAGAAACGCATGTGAGTTTCTGTTGAATGCTTGTAAGTAGCTTAAGGCACTTTCAAAGGAAAGTGATTTTCTCTGTGAGGACAGCATTTAGAAAGTGAGGCAACACTCCATTCACTTCACACAGTGAATTGAAGTGTTGGAACAGACTGCTTCTCTTTCAGAGAAACGCATGTGAGTTTCTTCCTAATGCTTGCAAGTAGCTTTAGGCACTTTCAAAGGAAAGTGATTTTTTCTGAAAAGACAGCATTTAGAAAGTGAAGCAACACTCCATTCACTTCGCAGAGTGAATTGAAGTATTGGAACAGACTGCTTCTCTTTCAGAGAAACGCATGTGAGTTTCTGGTGAATTCTTGTAAGTAGCTTAAGGCACTTTAAAAGGAAAGTGATTTTCTCTGAAAGGACAGCATTTAGAAAGTGAAGCAACACTCCATTCACTTCGCAGAGTGAATTGAAGTATTGGAACAGACTGCTTTTCTTTCAGAGAAACGCATGTGAGTTTCTGGTGAATGCTTGTAAGTAGCTTAAGGCACTTTCAAAGGAAAGTGATTTTCTCTGAAAGGACAGCATTTAGAAAGTGAGGCAACACTCCATTCACTTCGCACAGTGAATTGAAGTGTTGGAACAGACTGCTTCTCTTTCAGAGAAACGCATGTGAGTTTCTTGTGAATGCTTGCAAGTTGCTTAAGGCACTTTCAAAGGAAAGTGATTTTCTCTGAAAGGACAGCATTTAGAAAGTGAAGCAACACTCCATTCCCTTCGTGCAGTGAATTGAAGTGTTGGAACAGAATGCTTCTCTTTCATAAAAACGCATTTGTGTTTCTTGTGAATGCTTGCAAGTTGCTTAAGGCACTTTCAAAGGAAAGTGATTTTCTCTGAAAAGACAGCATTTAGAAAGTGAAGCAACACTCCATTCACTTTGTACAGTGAATTGAAGTGTTGGAACAGACTGCTTCTCTTTCAGAGAAATGCATGTGAGTTTCTGTTGAATGCTTGTAAGTAGCTTAAGGCTCTTTCAAAGGAAAGTGATTTTCTCTAAAAGGACAGCATTTAGAAAGTGAAGCAACACTCCATTCACTTCACACAGTGAATTGAAGTGTTGGAACAGACTGCTTCTCTTTCAGAGAAACGCATGTGAGTTTCTTCCTAATGCTTGCAAGTAGCTTAAGGCACTTTTAAAGGAAAGTGATTTTCTCTGAAAGGACAGCATTTAGAAAGTGAAGCAACACTCCATTCACTTCGCACAGTGAATTGAAGTGTTGGAACAGACTGCTTCTCTTTAAGAGAAACGCATGTGAGTTTTTTGTGAATGCTTGAAAGTAGTTTAAGGCACTTTCAAAGGAAAGTGATTTTCTCTGAAAGGACATTATTTAGAAAGTGAAGCAACACTCCATTCACTTCGCACAGTGAATTGAAGTGTTGGAACAGATTGCTTCTCTTTCAGAGAAATGCATGTGAGTTTCTGTTGAATGCTTGTAAGTAGCTTAAGTCACATTCAAAGGAAAGGGATTTTCTCTGAAAGGACAGCATTTAGAACGTGAAGCAACACTCCATTCACTTCGCACAGTGAATTGAAGTGTTGGAACAGACTGCTTCTCTTTCAAAGAAACGCATGTGAGTTTTTTGTGAATGCTTGAAAATAGTTTAAGGCACTTTCAATGGAAAGTGATTTTCTCTGAAAGGACAGCATTTAGAAAGTGAGGCAACACTCCCTTCACTTCGCACAGTGAATTGAAGTGTTGGAACAGACTGCTTCTCTTTCAGAGAAACGCATGTGAGTTTCTTCCTAATGCTTGCAAGCAGCTTAAGGCACTTTCAAAGGAAAGTGATTTTCTCTGAAAGGACAGCATTTAGAAAGTGAAGCAACACTCCATTCACTTCGCACAGTAAATTGAAGTGTTGGAACGGACTGCTTCTCTTTCAGAGAAACGCATGTGAGTTTCTTCCTAATGCTTGCAAGTAGCTTAAGGCACTTTCAAAGGAAAGTGATTTTCTCTGAAAGAACAGCCTTTAGAAAGTGAAGCAACACTCCATTCACTTCGCACAGTGAATTGAAGTGTTGGAACAGACTGCTTCTCTTTCAGAGAAATGCATGTGAGTTTCTGTTAAATGCTTGTAAGTAGCTTAAGGCACTTTCAAAGGAAAGTGATTTTCTCTGAAAGGACAGCATTTAGAAAGTGAAGCAACACTCCATTCACTTCGCACAGTGAATTGAAGTGTTGGAACACACTGCTTCTCTTTCAGAGAAACGCATGTGAGTTTCTGTTGAATGCTTGTAAGTAGCTTAAGGCACTTTCAAATTAAAGTGACTTTCTCTGAAAGGACAGCATTTAGAAAGTGAGGCAACACTCCATTCACTTCACACAGTGAATTGAAGTGCTGGAACAGACTGCTTCTCTTTCAGAGAAACGCATGTGAGTTTTTTATGAATGCTTGAAAGTAGTTTAAGGCCCTTTCAAAGGAAAGTGATTTTCTCTGAAAGGACAGCATTTAGAAAGTGAAGCAACACTCCATTCACTTCGCAGAGTGAATTGAAGTGTTGGAACAGACTGCTTCTCTTTCAGAGAAATGCATGTAAGTTGCTTCCTAATGCTTGCAAGTAGCTTAAGGCACTTTCAAAGGAAAGTGATTTTCTCTGAAAGGACAGCATTTAGAAAGTGAAGCAACACTCCATTCACTTCGCACAGTGAATTGAAGTGTTGGAACAGACTGCTTCTCTTTCAGAGAAACGCATGTGAGTTTCTGGTGAATGCTTGTAAGTAGCTTAAGGCACTTTCAAAGGAAAGTGATTTTCTCTGAAAGGACAGCATTTAGAAAGTGAAGCAACACTCCATTCCCTTCGTGCAGTGAATTGAAGTTTTGGAACAGAGTGCTTCTCTTTCATAGAAACGCATTAGTGTTTCTTGTGAATGCTTGCAAGTTGCTTAAGGCACTTTCAAAGAAAGTGATTTTCTCT
This sequence comes from Myodes glareolus, assembly GCF_982192425.1. NCBI lineage: Eukaryota > Metazoa > Chordata > Mammalia > Rodentia > Cricetidae > Myodes > Myodes glareolus. Next base: position 452,329 of record NW_028263254.1, read on the forward strand.
GAAAGGACAGCATTTAGAAAGTGAAGCAACACTCCATTCACTTTGTACAGTGAATTGAAGTGTTGGAACAGACTGCTTCTCTTTCAGAGAAATGCATGTGAGTTTCGGTTGAATGCTTGTAAGTAGCTTAAGGCTCTTTCAAAGGAAAGTGATTTTCTCTGAAAGGACAGCATTTAGAAAGTAAAGCAACACTCCATTCCCTTCGCGCAATGAATTGAAGTGTTGGAACAGACTGCTTCTCTTTCATAGAAACGCATTAGTGTTTCTTGTAAATGTTTGCAAGTAGCTTAAGGCACTTTCAAAGGAAAGTGATTTTCTCCGAAAGGACAGCATTTAGAAAGTGAAGCAACACTCCATTCCCTTCGCACAGAGAATTGAAGTGTTGGAACAGATTGCTTCTCTTTCAGAGAAATGCATGTGAGTTTCTGTTGAATGCTTGTAAGTAGCTTAAGGCACATTCAAAGGAATGGGATTTTCTCTGAAAGGACAGCATTTAGAAAGTGAAGCAACACTCCATTCACTTCGCACAGTGAATTGAAGTGTTGGAACAGACTGCTTCTCTTTCAGAGAAACGCATGTGAGTTTCTTGTGAATGCTTGCAAGTTGCTTAAGGCACTTTCAAAGGAAAGTGATTTTCTCTGAAAGGACAGCATTTAGAAAGTGAAGCAACACTCCATTCCCTTCGTGCAGTGAATTGAAGTGATGGAACAGAATGCTTCTCTTTCATAGAAACGCATTTGTGTTTCTTGTGAATGCTTGCAAGTTGCTTAAGGCACTTTCAAAGGAAAGTGATTTTCTCTGAAAGGACAGCATTTAGAAAGTGAAGCAACACTCCATTCACTTTGTACAGTGAATTGAAGTGTTGGAACAGACTGCTTCTCTTTCAGAGAAATGCATGTGAGTTTCTGTTGAATGCTTGTAAGTAGCTTAAGGCTCTTTCAGAGGAAAGTGATTTTCTCTAAAAGGACAGCATTTAGAAAGTGAAGCAACACTCCATTCACTTCACACAGTGAATTGAAGTGTTGGAACAGACTGCTTCTCTTTCAGAGAAACGCATGTGAGTTTCTTCCTAATGCTTGCAAGTAGCTTAAGGCACTTTTAAAGGAAAGTGATTTTCTCTGAAAGGACAGCATTTAGAAAGTGAAGCAACACTCCATTCACTTCGCACAGTGAATTGAAGTGTTGGAACAGACTGCTTCTCTTTAAGAGAAACGCATGTGAGTTTTTTGTGAATGCTTGAAAGTAGTTTAAGGCACTTTCAAAGGAAAGTGATTTTCTCTGAAAGGACATTATTTAGAAAGTGAAGCAACACTCCATTCACTTCGCACAGTGAATTGAAGTGTTGGAACAGATTGCTTCTCTTTCAGAGAAATGCATGTGAGTTTCTGTTGAATGCTTGTAAGTAGCTTAAGTCACATTCAAAGGAAAGGGATTTTCTCTGAAAGGACAGCATTTAGAACGTGAAGCAACACTCCATTCACTTCGCACAGTGAATTGAAGTGTTGGAACAGACTGCTTCTCTTTCAAAGAAACGCATGTGAGTTTTTTGTGAATGCTTGAAAGTAGTTTAAGGCACTTTCAATGGAAAGTGATTTTCTCTGAAAGGACAGCATTTAGAAAGTGAGGCAACACTCCCTTCACTTCGCACAGTGAATTGAAGTGTTGGAACAGACTGCTTCTCTTTCAGAGAAACGCATGTGAGTTTCTTCCTAATGCTTGCAAGCAGCTTAAGGCACTTTCAAAGGAAAGTGATTTTCTCTGAAAGGACAGCATTTAGAAAGTGAAGCAACACTCCATTCACTTCGCACAGTAAATTGAAGTGTTGGAACGGACTGCTTCTCTTTCAGAGAAAGGCATGTGAGTTTCTTCCTAATGCTTGCAAGTAGCTTAAGGCACTTTCAAAGGAAAGTGATTTTCTCTGAAAGAACAGCCTTTAGAAAGTGAAGCAACACTCCATTCACTTCGCACAGTGAATTGAAGTGTTGGAACAGACTGCTTCTCTTTCAGAGAAACGCATGTGAGTTTCTGTTAAATGCTTGTAAGTAGCTTAAGGCACTTTCAAAGGAAAGTGATTTTCTCTGAAAGGACAGCATTTAGAAAGTGAAGCAACACTCCATTCACTTCGCACAGTGAATTGAAGTGTTGGAACAGACTGCTTCTCTTTCAGAGAAACGCATGTGAGTTTCTGTTGAATGCTTGTAAGTAGCTTAAGGCACTTTCAAATTAAAGTGACTTTCTCTGAAAGGACAGCATTTAGAAAGTGAGGCAACACTCCATTCACTTCACACAGTGAATTGAAGTGCTGGAACAGACTGCTTCTCTTTCAGAGAAACGCATGTGAGTTTTTTATGAATGCTTGAAAGTAGTTTAAGGCACTTTCAAAGGAAAGTGATTTTCTCTGAAAGGACAGCATTTAGAAAGTGAGGCAACACTCCATTCCCTACGCACATTGAATTGAAGTGTTGGAACAGACTGCTTCTCTTTCAGAGAAACGCATGTGAGTTTCTTTCTAATGCTTGCAAGTAGCTTAAGGCACTTTCAAGGGAAAGTGATTTTCTCTGAAAGGACAGCATTTAGAAAGTGAAGCAACACTCCATCCACTTCGCACAGTGAATTGAAGTGTTGGAACAGACTGCTTCTCTTTCAGAGAAACGCATGTGAGTTTCTTGTGAATTCTTGCAAGTTGCTTAAGGCACTTTCAAAGGAAAGTGATTTTCTCTGAAAGGACAGCATTTAGAAAGTGAAGCAACACTCCATTCACTTCGCACAGTGAATTGAAGTGTTGGAACAGACTGCTTCTCTTTCAGAGAAACGCATGTGAGTTTTTTGTGAATGCTTGAAAGTACTTTAAGGCCCTTTCAAAGGAAAGTGATTTTCTCTGAAAGGACAGCATTTAGAAAGTGAAGCAACACTCCATTCACTTCGCACAGTGAATTGAAGTGTTGGAACAGACTGCTTCTCTTTCAGAGAAATGCATGTAAGTTTCTTCCTAATGCTTGCAAGTAGCTTAAGGCACTTTCAAAGGAAAGTGATTTTCTCTGAAAGGACAGCATTTAGAAAGTGAAGCAACACTCCATTCACTTCGCACAGTGAATTGAAGTGTTGGAACAGACTGCTTCTCTTTCAGAGAAACGCATGTGAGTTTCTGGTGAATGCTTGTAAGTAGCTTAAGGCACTTTCAAAGGAAAGTGATTTTCTCTGAAAGGACAGCATTTAGAAAGTGAAGCAACACTCCATTCCCTTCGTGCAGTGAATTGAAGTTTTGGAACAGAGTGCTTCTCTTTCATAGAAACGCATTAGTGTTTCTTGTGAATGCTTGCAAGTTGCTTAAGGCACTTTCAAAGGAAAGTGATTTTCTCTGAAAGGACAGCATTTAGAAAGTGAAGCAACACTCCATTCACTTTGTACAGTGAATTGAAGTGTTGGAACAGACTGCTTCTCTTTCAGAGAAATGCATGTGAGTTTCTGTTGAATGCTTGTAAGTAGCTTAAGGCTCTTTCAAAGGAAAGTGATTTTCTCTGAAAGGACAGCATTTAGAAAGTAAAGCAACACTCCATTCCCTTCGCGCAATGAATTGAAGTGTTGGAACAGACTGCTTCTCTTTCATAGAAACGCATTAGTGTTTCTTGTAAATGCTTGCAAGTAGCTTAAGGCACTTTCAAAGGAAAGTGATTTTCTCTGAAAGGACAGCATTTAGAAAGTGAAGCAACACTCCATTCCCTTCGCACAGAGAACTGAAATGTTGGAACAGATTGCTTCTCTTTCAGAGAAATGCATGTGAGTTTCTGTTGAATGCTTGTAAGTAGCTTAAGGCACATTCAAAGGAATGGGATTTTCTCTGAAAGGACAGCATTTAGAACGTGAAGCAACACTCCATTCACTTCGCACAGTGAATTGAAGTGTTGGAACAGACTGCTTCTCTTTCAGAGAAACGTATGTGAGTTTTTTGTGAATGCTTGAAAGTAGTTTAAGGCACTTTCAATGGAAAGTGATTTTCTCTGAAAGGACAGCATTTAGAAAGTGAGGCAACACTCCCTTCACTTCGAACAGTGAATTGAAGTGTTGGAACAGACTGCTTCTCTTTCAGAGAAACGCATGTGACTTTCTTCCTAATGCTTGCAAGCAGCTTAAGGCACTTTCAAAGGAAAGTGATTTTCTCTGAAAGGACAGCATTTAGAAAGTGAAGCAACACTCCATTCACTTCGCACAGTGAATTGAAGTGTTGGAACGGACTGCTTCTCTTTCAGAGAAACGCATGTGAGTTTCTTCCTAATGCTTGCAAGTAGCTTAAGGCACTTTCAAAGGAAAGTGATTTTCTCTGAAAGAACAGCATTTAGAAAGTGAAGCAACACTCCATTCACTTCGCACAGTGAATTGAAGTGTTGGAACAGACTGCTTCTCTTTCAGAGAAACGCATGTGAGTTTCTGTTAAATGCTTGTAAGTAGCTTAAGGCACTTTCAAAGGAAAGTGATTTTCTCTGAAAGGACAGCATTTAGAAAGTGAGGCAACACTCTATTCACTTCACACAGTGAATTGAAGTGTTGGAACGGACTGCTTCTCTTTCAGAGAAACGCATGTGAGTTTCTTCCTAAAGCTTGCAAGTAGCCTAAGGCACTATCAAAGGAAAGTGATTTTCTCTGAAAGGACAGCATTTAGAAAGTGAAGCAACACTCCATTCACTTCGCACAGTGAATTGAAGTGTTGGAACGGACTGCTTCTCTTTCAGAGAAACGCATGTGAGTTTCTTCCTAATGCTTGCAAGTAGCTTAAGGCACTTTTAAAGGAAAGTGATTTTCTCTGAAAGGACAGCATTTAGAAAGTGAAGCAACACTCCATTCACTTCGCACAGTGAATTGAAGTGTTGGAACAGACTGCTTCTCTTTAAGAGAAACGCATGTGAGTTTTTTGTGAATGCTTGAAAGTAGTTTAAGGCACTTTCAAAGGAAAGTGATTTTCTCTGAAAGGACATTATTTAGAAAGTGAAGCAACACTCCATTCACTTCGCACAGTGAATTGAAGTATTGGAACAGATTGCTTCTCTTTCAGAGAAATGCATATGAGTTTCTGTTGAATGCTTGTAAGTAGCTTAAGTCACATTCAAAGGAAAGGGATTTTCTCTGAAAGGACAGCATTTAGAACGTGAAGCAACACTCCATTCACTTCGCACAGTGAATTGAAGTGTTGGAACAGACTGCTTCTCTTTCAAAGAAACGCATGTGAGTTTTTTGTGAATGCTTGAAAGTAGTTTAAGGCACTTTCAATGGAAAGTGATTTTCTCTGAAAGGACAGCATTTAGAAAGTGAGGCAACACTCCCTTCACTTCGCACAGTGAATTGAAGTGTTGAAACAGACTGCTTCTCTTTCAGAGAAACGCATGTGAGTTTCTTCCTAATGCTTGCAAGCAGCTTAAGGCACTTTCAAAGGAAAGTGATTTTCTCTGAAAGGACAGCATTTAGAAAGTGAAGCAACACTCCATTCACTTCGCACAGTAAATTGAAGTGTTGGAACGGACTGCTTCTCTTTCAGAGAAACGCATGTGAGTTTCTTCCTAATGCTTGCAAGTAGCTTAAGGCACTTTCAAAGGAAAGTGATTTTCTCTGAAAGAACAGCCTTTAGAAAGTGAAGCAACACTCCATTCACTTCGCACAGTGAATTGAAGTGTTGGAACAGACTGCTTCTCTTTCAGAGAAACGCATGTGAGTTTCTGTTAAATGCTTGTAAGTAGCTTAAGGCACTTTCAAAGGAAAGTGATTTTCTCTGAAAGGACAGCATTTAGAAAGTGAAGCAACACTCCATTCACTTCGCACAGTGAATTGAAGTGTTGGAACAGACTGTTTCTCTTTCAGAGAAACGCATGTGAGTTTCTGTTGAATGCTTGTAAGTAGCTTAAGGCACTTTCAAATTAAAGTGACTTTCTCTGAAAGGACAGCATTTAGAAAGTGAGGCAACACTCCATTCACTTCACACAGTGAATTGAAGTGCTGGAACAGACTGCTTCTCTTTCAGAGAAACGCATGTGAGTTTTTTATGAATGCTTGAAAGTAGTTTAAGGCACTTTCAAAGGAAAGTGATTTTCTCTGAAAGGACAGCATTTAGAAAGTGAGGCAACACTCCATTCACTACGCACATTGAATTGAAGTGTTGGAACAGACTGCTTCTCTTTCAGAGAAACGCATGTGAGTTTCTTTCTAATGCTTGCAAGTAGCTTAAGGCACTTTCAAGGGAAAGTGATTTTCTCTGAAAGGACAGCATTTAGAAAGTGAAGCAACACTCCATCCACTTCGCACAGTGAATTGAAGTGTTGGAACAGACTGCTTCTCTTTCAGAGAAACGCATGTGAGTTTCTTGTGAATTCTTGCAAGTTGCTTAAGGCACTTTCAAAGGAAAGTGATTTTCTCTGAAAGGACAGCATTTAGAAAGTGAAGCAACACTCCATTCACTTCGCACAGTGAATTGAAGTGTTGGAACAGACTGCTTCTCTTTCAGAGAAACGCATGTGAGTTTTTTGTGAATGCTTGAAAGTACTTTAAGGCCCTTTCAAAGGAAAGTGATTTTCTCTGAAAGGACAGCATTTAGAAAGTGAAGCAACACTCCATTCACTTCGCACAGTGAATTGAAGTGTTGGAACAGACTGCTTCTCTTTCAGAGAAATGCATGTAAGTTTCTTCCTAATGCTTGCAAGTAGCTTAAGGCACTTTCAAAGGAAAGTGATTTTCTCTGAAAGGACAGCATTTAGAAAGTGAAGCAACACTCCATTCACTTCGCACAGTGAATTGAAGTGTTGGAACAGACTGCTTCTCTTTCAGAGAAACGCATGTGAGTTTCTGGTGAATGCTTGTAAGTAGCTTAAGGCACTTTCAAAGGAAAGTGATTTTCTCTGAAAGGACAGCATTTAGAAAGTGAAGCAACACTCCATTCCCTTCGTGCAGTGAATTGAAGTTTTGGAACAGAGTGCTTCTCTTTCATAGAAACGCATTAGTGTTTCTTGTGAATGCTTGCAAGTTGCTTAAGGCACTTTCAAAGGAAAGTGATTTTCTCTGAAAGGACAGCATTTAGAAAGTGAAGCAACACTCCATTCACTTTGTACAGTGAATTGAAGTGTTGGAACAGACTGCTTCTCTTTCAGAGAAATGCATGTGAGTTTCTGTTGAATGCTTGTAAGTAGCTTAAGGCTCTTTCAAAGGAAAGTGATTTTCTCTGAAAGGACAGCATTTAGAAAGTAAAGCAACACTCCATTCCCTTCGCGCAATGAATTGAAGTGTTGGAACAGACTGCTTCTCTTTCATAGAAACGCATTAGTGTTTCTTGTAAATGCTTGCAAGTAGCTTAAGGCACTTTCAAAGGAAAGTGATTTTCTCTGAAAGGACAGCATTTAGAAAGTGAAGCAACACTCCATTCCCTTCGCACAGAGAATTGAAGTGTTGGAACAGATTGCTTCTCTTTCAGAGAAATGCATGTGAGTTTCTGTTGAATGCTTGTAAGTAGCTTAAGGCACATTCAAAGGAATGGGATTTTCTCTGAAAGGACAGCATTTAGAACGTGAAGCAACACTCCATTCACTTCGCACAGTGAATTGAAGTGTTGGAACAGACTGCTTCTCTTTCAGAGAAACGTATGTGAGTTTTTTGTGAATGCTTGAAAGTAGTTTAAGGCACTTTCAATGGAAAGTGATTTTCTCTGAAAGGACAGCATTTAGAAAGTGAGGCAACACTCCCTTCACTTCGAACAGTGAATTGAAGTGTTGGAAGAGACTGCTTCTCTTTCAGAGAAACGCATGTGAGTTTCTTCCTAATGCTTGCAAGCAGCTTAAGGCACTTTCAAAGGAAAGTGATTTTCTCTGAAAGGACAGCATTTAGAAAGTGAAGCAACACTCCATTCACTTCGCACAGTGAATTGAAGTGTTGGAACGGACTGCTTCTCTTTCAGAGAAACGCATGTGAGTTTCTTCCTAATGCTTGCAAGTAGCTTAAGGCACTTTCAAAGGAAAGTGATTTTCTCTGAAAGAACAGCATTTAGAAAGTGAAGCAACACTCCATTCACTTCGCACAGTGAATTGAAGTGTTGGAACAGACTGCTTCTCTTTCAGAGAAACGCATGTGAGTTTCTGTTAAATGCTTGTAAGTAGCTTAAGGCACTTTCAAAGGAAAGTGATTTTCTCTGAAAGGACAGCATTTAGAAAGTGAGGCAACACTCTATTCACTTCACACAGTGAATTGAAGTGTTGGAACGGACTGCTTCTCTTTCAGAGAAACGCATGTGAGTTTCTTCCGAATGCTTGCAAGCAGCTTAAGGCACTTTCAAAGGAAAGTGATTTTCTCTGAAAGGACAGCATTTAGAAAGTGAAGCAACACTCCATTCACTTCGCTCAGTGAATTGAAGTGTTGGAACGGACTGCTTCTCTTTCAGAGAAACGCATGTGAGTTTCTGCTTAATGCTTGTAAGTAGCTTAAGGCACTTTCAAAGGAAAGTGATTTTCTCTGAAAGGACAGCATTTAGAAAGTGAAGCAACACTCCATTCACTTCGCACAGTGAATTGAAGTGTTGGAACAGACTGCTTCTCCTTCAGAGAAACGCATGTGAGTTTTTGTTGAATGCTTGTAAGTAGCTTAAGGCACTTTCAAAGGAAAGTGATTTTCTCTGAAAGGACAGCATTTAGAAAGTGAAGCAACACTCCATTCACTTCGCACAGTGAATTGAAGTGTTGGAACAGACTGCTTCTCTTTCAGAGAAACGCATGTGAGTTTCTTCCTAATGCTTGCAAGCAGCTTAAGGCACTTTCAAAGGAAAGTGATTTTCTCTGAAAGGACAGCATTTAGAAAGTGAAGCAACACTCCATTCACTTCGCACAGTGAATTGAAGTGTTGGAAAGGACTGCTTCTCTTTCAGAGAAACGCATGTGAGTTTCTTCCTAATGCTTGCAAGTAGCTTAAGGCACTTTCAAAGGAAAGTGATTATCTCTGAAAGAACAGCATTTAGAAAGTGAAGCAACACTCCATTCACTTCGCACAGTGAATTGAAGTGTTGGAACAGACTTCTTCTCTTTCAGAGAAACGCATGTGAGTTTCTGTTAAATGCTTGTAAGTAGCTTAAGGCACTTTCAAAGGAAAGTGATTTTCTCTGAAAAGACAGCATTTAGAAAGTGAAGCAACACTCCATTCACTTCGCACATTGAATTGAAGTGTTGGAACAGACTGTTTCTCTTTCAGAGAAACGCATGTGAGTTTCTGTTGAATGCTTGTAAGTAACTTAAGGCACTTTCAAAGGAAAGTGATTTTCTCTGAAAGGACAGCATTTAGAAAGTGAGGCAACACTCCATTCACTTCGCACAGTGAATTGAAGTGTTGGAACAGACTGCTTCTCTTTCAGAGAAACGCATGTGAGTTTCTTCCTAATGCTTGCAAGTAGCTTTAGGCACTTTCAAAGGAAAGTGATTTTTTCTGAAAGGACAGCATTTAGAAAGTGAAGCAACACTCCATTCACTTCGCAGAGTGAATTGAAGTATTGGAACAGACTGCTTCTCTTTCAGAGAAACGCATGTGAGTTTCTGGTGAATTCTTGTAAGTAGCTTAAGGCACTTTAAAAGGAAAGTGATTTTCTCTGAAAGGACAGCATTTAGAAAGTGAAGCAACACTCCATTCACTTCGAAGAGTGAATTGAAGTATTGGAACAGACTGCTTTTCTTTCAGAGAAACGCATGTGTGTTTCTGGTGAATGCTTGTAAGTAGCTTAAGGCACTTTCAAAGGAAAGTGATTTTCTCTGAAAGGACAGCATTTAGAAAGTGAAGCAACACTCCATTCACTTCGCACAGTGAATTGAAGTGTTGGAACAGACTGCTTCTCTTTCAGAGAAACGCATGTGAGTTTCTTGTGAATGCTTGCAAGTTGCTTAAGGCACTTTCAAAGGAAAGTGATTTTCTCTGAAAGGACAGCATTTAGAAAGTGAAGCAACACTCCATTCCCTTCGTGCAGTGAATTGAAGTGTTGGAACAGAGTGCTTCTCTTTCATAGAAACGCATTTGTGTTTCTTGTGAATGCTTGCAAGTTGCTTAAGGCACTTTCAAAGGAAAGTGATTTTCTCTGAAAGGACAGCATTTAGAAAGTGAAGCAACACTCCATTCACTTTGTACAGTGAATTGAAGTGTTGGAACAGACTGCTTCTCTTTCAGAGAAATGCATGTGAGTTTCTGTTGAATGCTTGTAAGTAGCTTAAGGCTCTTTCAAAGGAAAGTGATTTTCTCTAAAAGGACAGCATTTAGAAAGTGAAGCAACACTCCATTCACTTCGCACAGTGAATTGAAGTGTTGGAACAGACTGCTTCTCTTTCAGAGAAACGCATGTGAGTTTCTTCCTAATGCTTGCAAGTAGCTTAAGGCACTTTTAAAGGAAAGTGATTTTCTCTGAAAGGACAGCATTTAGAAAGTGAAGCAACACTCCATTCACTTCGCACAGTGAATTGAAGTGTTGGAACAGACTGCTTCTCTTTAAGAGAAACGCATGTGAGTTTTTTGTGAATGCTTGAAAGTAGTTTAAGGCACTTTCAAAGGAAAGTGATTTTCTCTGAAAGGACATTATTTAGAAAGTGAAGCAACACTCCATTCACTTCGCACAGTGAATTGAAGTGTTGGAACAGATTGCTTCTCTTTCAGAGAAATGCATGTGAGTTTCTGTTGAATGCTTGTAAGTAGCTTAAGTCACATTCAAAGGAAAGGGATTTTCTCTGAAAGGACAGCATTTAGAACGTGAAGCAACACTCCATTCTCTTCGCACAGTGAATTGAAGTGTTGGAACAGACTGCTTCTCTTTCAAAGAAATGCATGTGAGTTTTTTGTGAATGCTTGCAAGTAGTTTAAGGCACTTTCAATTGAAAGTGATTTTCTCTGAAAGGACAGCATTTAGAAAGTGAGGCAACACTCCCTTCACTTCGCACAGTGAATTGAAGTGTTGGAACAGACTGCTTCTCTTTCAGAGAAACGCATGTGAGTTTCTTCCTAATGCTTGCAAGCAGCTTAAGGCACTTTCAAAGGAAAGTGATTTTCTCTGAAAGGACAGCATTTAGAAAGTGAAGCAACACTCCATTCACTTCGCACAGTAAATTGAAGTGTTGGAACGGACTGCTTCTCTTTCAGAGAAACGCATGTGAGTTTCTTCCTAATGCTTGCAAGTAGCTTAAGGCACTTTCAAAGGAAAGTGATTTTCTCTGAAAGAACAGCCTTTAGAAAGTGAAGCAACACTCCATTCACTTCGCACAGTGAATTGAAGTGTTGGAACAGACTGCTTCTCTTTCAGAGAAACGCATGTGAGTTTCTGTTAAATGCTTGTAAGTAGCTTAAGGCACTTTCAAAGGAAAGTGATTTTCTCTGAAAGGACAGCATTTAGAAAGTGAAGCAACACTCCATTCACTTCGCACAGTGAATTGAAGTGTTGGAACAGACTGCTTCTCTTTCAGAGAAACGCATGTGAGTTTCTGTTGAATGCTTGTAAGTAGCTTAAGGCACTTTCAAATTAAAGTGACTTTCTCTGAAAGGACAGCATTTAGAAAGTGAGGCAACACTCCATTCACTTCACACAGTGAATTGAAGTGCTGGAACAGACTGCTTCTCTTTCAGAGAAACGCATGTGAGTTTTTTATGAATGCTTGAAAGTAGTTTAAGGCACTTTCAAAGGAAAGTGATTTTCTCTGAAAGGACAGCATTTAGAAAGTGAGGCAACACTCCATTCACTTCGCACAGTGAATTGAAGTGTTGGAACAGACTGCTTCTCTTTCAGAGAAACGCATGTGAGTTTCTTTCTAATGCTTGCAAGTAGCTTAAGGCACTTTCAAGGGAAAGTGATTTTCTCTGAAAGGACAGCATTTAGAAAGTGAAGCAACACTCCATCCACTTCGCACAGTGAATTGAAGTGTTGGAACAGACTGCTTCTCTTTCAGAGAAACGCATGTGACTTTCTTGTGAATTCTTTCAAGTTGCTTAAGGCACTTTCAAAGGAAAGTGATTTTCTCTGAAAGGACAGCATTTAGAAAGTGAAGCAACACTCCATTCACTTCGCACAGTGAATTGAAGTGTTGGAACAGACTGCTTCTCTTTCAGAGAAACGCATTTGAGTTTTTTGTGAATGCTTGAAAGTACTTTAAGGCCCTTTCAAAGGAAAGTGATTTTCTCTGAAAGGACAGCATTTAGAAAGTGAAGCAACACTCCATTCACTTCGCACAGTGAATTGAAGTGTTGGAACAGACTGCTTCTCTTTCAGAGAAATGCATGTAAGTTTCTTCCTAATGCTTGCAAGTAGCTTAAGGCACTTTCAAAGGAAAGTGATTTTCTCTGAAAGGACAGCATTTAGAAAGTGAAGCAACACTCCATTCACTTCGCACAGTGAATTGAAGTGTTGGAACAGACTGCTTCTCTTTCAGAGAAACGCATGTGAGTTTCTGGTGAATGCTTGTAAGTAGCTTAAGGCACTATCAAAGGAAAGTGATTTTCTCTGAAAGGACAGCATTTAGAAAGTGAAGCAACACTCCATTCCCTTCGTGCAGTGAATTGAAGTTTTGGAACAGAGTGCTTCTCTTTCATAGAAACGCATTAGTGTTTCTTGTGAATGCTTGCAAGTTGCTTAAGGCACTTTCAAAGGAAAGTAATTTTCTCTGAAAGGACAGCATTTAGAAAGTGAAGCAACACTCCATTCACTTTGTACAGTGAATTGAAGTGTTGGAACGGACTGCTTCTCTTTCAGAGAAATGCATGTGAGTTTCTGTTGAATGCTTGTAAGTAGCTTAAGGCTCTTTCAAAGGAAAGTGATTTTCTCTGAAAGGACAGCATTTAGAAAGTAAAGCAACACTCCATTCCCTTCGCGCAATGAATTGAAGTGTTGGAACAGACTGCTTCTCTTTCATAGAAACGCATTAGTGTTTCTTGTAAATGCTTGCAAGTAGCTTAAGGCACTTTCAAAGGAAAGTGATTTTCTCTGAAAGGACAGCATTTAGAAAGTGAAGCAACACTCCATTCCCTTCGCACAGAGAATTGAAGTGTTGGAACAGATTGCTTCTCTTTCAGAGAAATGCATGTGAGTTTCTGTTGAATGCTTGTAAGTAGCTTAATGCACATTCAAAGGAATGGGATTTTCTCTGAAAGGACAGCATTTAGAACGTGAAGCAACACACCATTCACTTCGCACAGTGAATTGAAGTGTTGGAACAGACTGCTTCTCTTTCAGAGAAACGTATGTGAGTTTTTTGTGAATGCTTGAAAGTAGTTTAAGGCACTTTCAATGGAAAGTGATTTTCTCTGAAAGGACAGCATTTAGAAAGTGAGGCAACACTCCCTTCACTTCGAACAGTGAATTGAAGTGTTGGAACAGACTGCTTCTCTTTCAGAGAAACGCATGTGAGTTTCTTCCTAATGCTTGCAAGCAGCTTAAGGCACTTTCAAAGGAAAGTGATTTTCTCTAAAAGGACAGCATTTAGAAAGTGAAGCAACACTCCATTCACTTCGCACAGTGAATTGAAGTGTTGGAACGGACTGCTTCTCTTTCAGAGAAACGCATGTGAGTTTCTTCCTAATGCTTGCAAGTAGCTTAAGGCACTTTCAAAGGAAAGTGATTTTCTCTGAAAGAACAGCATTTAGAAAGTGAAGCAACACTCCATTCACTTCGCACAGTGAATTGAAGTGTTGGAACAGACTGCTTCTCTTTCAGAGAAACGCATGTGAGTTTCTGTTAAATGCTTGTAAGTAGCTTAAGGCACTTTCAAAGGAAAGTGATTTTCTCTGAAAGGACAGCATTTAGAAAGTGAGGCAACACTCTATTCACTTCACACAGTGAATTGAAGTGTTGGAACGGACTGCTTCTCTTTCAGAGAAACGCATGTGAGTTTCTTCCGAATGCTTGCAAGTAGCTTAAGGCACTATCAAAGGAAAGTGATTTTCTCTGAAAGGACAGCATTTAGAAAGTGAAGCAACACTCCATTCACTTCGCACAGTGAATTGAAGTGTTGGAACAGACTGCTTCTCTTTCAGAGAAACGCATGTGAGTTTCTGCTTAATGCTTGTAAGTAGCTTAAGGCACTTTCAAAGGAAAGTGATTTTCTCTGAAAGGACATAATTTAGAAAGTGAAGCAACACTCCATTCACTTCGCACAGTGAATTGAAGTGTTGGAACAGACTGCTTCTCCTTCAGAGAAACGCATGTGAGTTTCTGTTGAATGCTTGTAAGTAGCTTAAGGCACTTTCAAAGGAAAGTGATTTTCTCTGAAAGGACAGCATTTAGAAAGTTAAGCAACACTCCATTCACTTCGCACAGTGAATTGAAGTGTTGGAACAGACTGCTTCTCTTTCAGAGAAACGCATGTGAGTTTCTTCCTAATGCTTGCAAGCAGCTTAAGGCTCTTTCAAAGGAAAGTGATTTTCTCTGAAAGGACAGCATTTAGAAAGTGAAGCAACACTCCATTCACTTCGCACAGTGAATTGAAGTGTTGGAACGGACTGCTTCTCTTTCAGAGAAACGCATGTGAGTTTCTTCCTAATGCTTGCAAGTAGCTTAAGGCACTTTCAAAGGAAAGTGATTTTCTCTGAAAGGAAAGCATTTAGAAAGTGAGGCAACACTCTATTCACTTCACACAGTGAATTGAAGTGTTGGAACAGACTGCTTTTCTTTCAGAGAAACGCAAGTGACTTTTTTATGAATGCTTGAAAGTAGTTTAAGGCACTTTCAAAGGAAAGTGATTTTCTCTGAAAGGACAGCATTTAGAAAGTGAGGCAACACTCCATTCACTTCACACAGTGAATTGAAGTGTTGGAACAGACTGCTTCTCTTTCAGAGAAACGCATGTGAGTTTCTTCCTAATGCTTGCAAGTAGCTTAAGGCACTTTCAAAGGAAAGTGATTTTCACTGAAAGGACAGCATTTAGAAAGTGAAGCAACACTCCATTCACTTCGCACAGTGAATTGAAGTGTTGGAACAGACTGCTTCTCTTTCAGAGAAACGCATGTGAGTTTCTTCCTAATACTTGCAAGTAGCTTAAGGCACTTTCAAAGGAAAGTGATTTTCTCTGAAAGAACAGCATTTAGAAAGTGAAGCAACACTCCATCACTTCGCACAGTGAATTGAAGTGTTGGAACAGACTGCTTCTCTTTCAGAAAAACGCATGTGAGTTTCTGTTAAATGCTTGTAAGTAGCTTAAGGCACTTTCAAAGAAAAGTGATTTTCTCTGAAATTACAGCATTTAGAAAGTGAGGCAACACTCTATTCACTTCACACAGTGAATTGAAGTTTTGGAACAGACTGCTTCTGTTTCAGAGAAACGCATGTGAGTTTCTTCCTAATGCTTGCAAGTAGTTTAAGGCACTATCAAAGGAAAGTGATTTTCTCTGAAAGGACAGCATTTAGAAAGTGAAGCAACACTCCATTCACTTCGCACAGTGAATTGAATTGTTGGAACAGACTGCTTCTCTTTCAGAGAAACGCATGTGAGTTTCTGGTGAATGCTTGTAAGTAGCTTAAGGCACTTTCAAAGGAAAGTGATTTTCTCTGAAAGGACAGCATTTAGAAAGTGAAGCAACACTCCATTCACTTCGTGCAGTGAATTGAAGTTTTGGAACAGACTGCTTCTCTTTCATAGAAACGCCTTAGTGTTTCTTGTGAATGCTTGCAAGTTGCTTAAGGCACTTTCAAAGGAAAGTGATTTTCTCTGAAAGGACAGCATTTAGAAAGTGAGGCAACACTCCATTCACTTCACACAGTGAATTGAAGTGTTGGAACAGACTGCTTCTCTTTCAGAGAAACGCATGTGACTTTATTCCTAATGCTTGCAAGTAGCTTAAGGCACTTTCAAAGGAAAGTGATTTTCTCTGAAAGGACAGCATGTAGAAAGTGAAGCAACACTCCATTCACTTCGCACAGTGAATTGAAGTGTTGGAACAGACTGCTTCTCTTTCAGAGAAACGCATGTGAGTTTCTGGTGAATGCTTGTAAGTAGCTTAAGGCACTTTGAAAGGAAAGTGATTTTCTCTGAAAGGACAGCATTTAGAAAGTGAAGCAACACTCCATTCTCTTCACACATTGAATTGAAGTGTTGGAACAGACGGCTTCTTTTTCAGAGAAACGCATGTGAGTTTCTGTTGAATGCTTGTAAGTAGCTTAAGGCACTTTCAAAGGAAAGTGATTTTCTCTGAAATGACAGCATTTAGAAAGTGAGGCAACACTCCATTCACTTCGTACAGTGAACTGAAGTGTTGGAACAGACTGCTTCTCTTTCAGAGAAATGCATGTGAGTTTCTTTTTAATGCTTGCAAGTAGCTTAAGGCACTTTCAAAGGAAAGTGATATTCTCTGAAAGGACAGCATTTAGAAAGTGAAGCAACACTCCATTCACTTCGCAGAGTGAATTGAAGTGTTGGAACATACTGCTTCTCTTTCAGAGAAACGCATGTGAGTTTCTTCCTAATGCTTGCAAGTAGCTTAAGGCACTTTCAAAGGAAAGTGATTTTCTCTGAAAGGACAGCATTTAGAAAGTGAGGCAACACTCCATTCACTTCGCACAGAGAATTGAAGTGTTGGAACAGACTGCTTCTCTTTCAGAGAAACGCATGTGAGTTTCTTCCTAATGCTTGCAAGTAGCTTAAGGCACATTCAAAGGAAAGGGATTTTCTCTGAAAGGACAGCATTTAGAAAGTGAAGCAACACTATATTCACTTCGCACAGGGAATTGAAGTGTTGGAACAGACTGCTTCTCTTTCAGCGAAACGCATGTGAGTTTTTTGTGAATGCTCGAAAGTTGTTTTGGGCACTTTCAATGGAAAGTGATTTTCTCTGAAAGGACAGCATTTAGAAAGTGAGGCAACACTCCATTCATTTCGCACAGTGAATTGAAGTGTTGGAACAGACTGCTTCTCTTTCAGAGAAACGCATGTGAGTTTCTTCCTAATGCATGCAAGTAGCTTAAGGCACTTTCAAAGGAAAGTGATTTTCTCTGAAAGGACAGCATTTAGAAAGTGAAGCAACACTCCATTCACTTCGCACAGTGAATTGAAGTGTTGGAACAGACTGCTTCTCTTTCATAGAAACGCATTAGTGTTTCTTGTGAATGCTTTCAAGTAGCTTAAGGCACTTTCAAAGGAAAGTGATTTTCTCTGAAAGGACAGCATTTAGAAAGTGAGGCAGCACTCCATTCACTTCGCACAGAGAATTGAAGTGTTGGAACAGATGGCTTCTCTTTCAGAGAAATGCATGTGAGTTTCTGTTGAATGCTTGTAAGTAGCTTAAGGCACTTTCAAAGGAAAGTGATTTTCTATGAAAGGACAGCATTTAGAAAGTGAAGCAACACTCCATTCTCTTCACACATTGAATTGAAATGTTGGAACAGACGGCTTCTCTTTCAGAGAAACGCATGTGAGTATCTGTTGAATGCTTGTAAGTAGTTTAAGGCACTTTCAAAGGAAAGTGATTTTCTCTGAAAGGACAGCATTTAGAAAGTGAGGAAACACTCCATTCACTTCACTCAGTGAACTGATGTGTTGGAACAGACTGCTTCTTTCAGAGAAACGCATGTGAGTTTCTTTTTAATGCTTGCAAGTAGCATAAGGCACTTTCAAAGGAAAGTGATTTTCTCTGAAAGGACAGCATTTCGAAAGTGAAGCAACACTCCATTCACTTCGCACAGTGAATTGAAGTGTTGGAACAGACTGCTTCTCTTTCAGAGAAACGCATGTGAGTTTCTTCCTAATGCTTGCAAGTAGCTTAAGGCACTTTCAAAGGAAAGTGATTTTTTCTGAAAGGACAGCATTTAGAAAGTGAAGCAACACTCCATTCACTTCGCACAGTGAATTGAAGTGTTGGAACAGACTGCTTCTCTTTCAGAGAAACGCATGTGAGTTTCTTCCTAATGCTTGCAAGTAGCTTAAGGCACTTTCAAAGGAAAGTGATTTTCTCTGAAAGGACAGCATTTAGAAAGTGAAGCAACACTGCAT